>NC_069503.1:576872048-577172048 GCF_027579735.1 Bombina bombina | reverse complement strand
CAATAGGATTGAACTTCAATCCTATTGGCTAATCTAATCAGCCAATAGGATTGAAGTTCAATCCTATTGGCTGATCCAATCAGAAAATAGGATTGAGTTCGCATTCTATTGGCTGATTGGATCAGCCAATAGGATGAAAGCTCAATCCTATTGGCTGATTGCAACAGCCAATAGGATTTTTTCAACCTTAATTCCGATTGGCTGATAGAATTCTATCAGCCAATTGGAATCTAAGGGACGCCATCTTGGATGACGTCACTAAAAGGAACCTTCATTCGTCAGGAGTCATCGGAAGAAGAGGATGCTCCGCGCCGGATGTCTTGAATATGGAGCCGCTCCTCGCTGGATGGATGAAGATAGAAGATGCCGTCTGGGTGAAGACTTCTGCAGGCTTGGATGAAGACTTCTCCTGGCTTCGATGAGGACTTCTCCTGGCTTCTTGGAGGATGGATGTTGGATCTTCAAAACTGTAAGTGAATCTTCAGGGATTAGTGTTAGGATTGTTTAAGGGTTTATTGGGTGGGTTTTAGTTTTAGATTAGGGTTTGGGCTGCAATAGAGCTAAATGCCCTTTTAAGGGCAATACCCATCCAAATGCCCTTTTCAGGGCAATGGGGAGCTTAGGTTTTTTTAGTTAGGTTTTTATTTGGGGGTTTGGTTGTGTGGGTGGTGGGTTTTACTCTTGGGGGGGTATTGTTTTTTTTTATTTTCAGGTAAAAGAGTTGATTTCTTTGGGGCAATGCCCCGCAAAAGGCCCTTTTAAATTTCTTTTTTATTTTGTGTAACTTAGTGTTTGTTATTTTTTGTAACTTAGTTGTTAATTTTTTTGTAACTAATAAACTAATTGTTTATTGTAGATTTAAATTATTTGAGTAGGGTTATGTGTTTAAATATATAATATAGTTAATTTAATTTGTAGTTTAATGTAATTTAGTATAACAGTTAGGGTAGATTAATTATTAGTTTAATATAGTTTAATTTAATTTTAGTATAATAGTTAGGGTAGGTTAATTAATAGTTTAATATAGTTTAATGTAATTTTAGTATAATGGTTTGGGTAGGTTAATTAATAGTTTAATATAGTTTAATTTAAATCTAAAGGTAAGATTAAATTTATTAAAAGATAGGGATGAGTTAATATTTTATATAAAGTTAGCGGGTTGTTAGGTTTAGGGGTCAATAGTTTACTTTATGGCGATGTGGGGGGCTGGCAGTTTAGGGGTTAATAGGTTTAGTAAGTGGTAGTGATGTGGGAGGCCAGGGGTTTAGAGGTTAAAACCTTTAGTTAGTTGCGGTGGGCTCCGGGAGCGGCGGGAAAGGGGTTAATAACTTATATTTAGGGGGCGGCAGATTAGAGGTTAATAAGTATAATGTAGGTGTCGGCGGTGTAGGGGGCGGCAGATTAGGGGTGTTTAGACTCGGGGGTTATGTTAGGGTGTTAGGTGTAAACATAACTTTTATTCTCCCATAGGAATCAATGGGATATCGGGCAGCAGCGAACATGAGCTTTCACTGCTTTCAGACTCCCATTGATTCCTATGGCATCCGTCGCCTCCAGGGCGGCGGATTGAAAACCAGGTACGCTGGGCCGGAATAGTGGCGAGCGTACCTGGTAGGTATTTGTTAACTAGCAAAAGTAGTCAGATAGTGCCGAATTTGCATTCAGAACATCTGTAGTGACGTAAGCATCAATCGGATGAGACCGGCGGATCATATGTTACGTCACAAATCTCTACTTTTGCCGGTCTGTAGGCTTTTGATAACTAAGGGGAATCAAGCTTGCCACAATTACGCTGCAGAATTCCAGCATATTTGCGGTTGATGACTTGATAAGTAGGGGCCAATGTTTGAGGTAGCGTCATAAAACTATTCTTGCCACAGAAATATACTTAGACCTTATGTATATACAGTATGTGTGATAAGTTGTAGAAATGTGCACAGACCAACTACACCCGTTCCAGAACTCAAAACCCTCAATGGGGCTATAGGGACAAAGAAAAAGGGGATCTAAGTAGTAGTAAAGAAAGGGGCTCTATAGGTAAAAGCAAGCAGAAAAATGTATGCTAAATTAAACGAAGTGGAAATATATGAATCAAGGAAGTCCATAGTGTTATAAGCCAGACTTGAATCAAAGTCCCAAAATTTGGAGACAAAGGAAAATGTCACAGCAGTTTGTTGGTTATTCCTAAAGATCCATAGTTTGGTAAGTAGAAAAGGTCATTGGACCTAGGAGATGCTAAGCAAGGTAAGAGCGGAGGTCCAAGTATAGAGCAAGCCAGACACAGGGTTAGTATTGACAAACAGCATGCAGGAAGGTACCTCTTATAGTAATCAGGAGAAAAACTTCCTTCCTCTTCTGCTACACACACAGGTAGTGAGAAACCATCAAGTCACCATCAAGGGCATCCAAGTAAGTTTGTGCCCTTGATGGTGACTGTTTCTCGCTACCTGTGTGTGTAGCAGAAGAGGAAGGAAAGAAGTTTTTCTATGGTCGGGATGAGTGTAGCCAAAGTGCTGGGTGTCCATATGATGGTTGTTGCAGGCAGCGGATATATGCAGTTGACAGAGGGATACGTGATTACTATAAGAGGTACCTTTCTGCATGCTGTTTGGCAATACTAACCCTGTGTCTGGCTTGCGCTATACTTCAACCTCCGCTTTTACCTTGCTTAGCATCTCCTAGGTCCAATGACCTTTTCTACTTACCAAACTGTGGATCTTTAGGAATAACCAACAAACTGCTGTGACATTTTTCTTTGTCTCCTAATTACGGGACTTTGATTCAAGTCTGGCTGACAGCACTACGGACTTCCTTGATCAATATATGTCTGCTTTGTTTACTTTAGCATACATTTTTCTGCTTGCTTTCACCTACAGAGCCCCTTTCTTTACTTATGCATGACTATGCTTTCTGCCTTGTATTATTAATGTATAAGCAGTGTTACATACTTTACCATATGTTTAGTGGCTACGCACAGACTACTTAGATCCCCTTTTTCATTGTCCCTATAGCCCCGTTGAGGATTTTGAGTTCTGGAATGGGTGTAGTTGGTCTGTGCACATTTCCACAACTTATCACACATATATACATAAGTTCTAAGTATATTTCTGTGGCAAGAATAGCTTTATGACGCTACCTCAAAGATTGTCTTGTGTCACACAGGGGCTAGCCCCTTTTTAGATTTAGATTTACTTTGTGTGTATTTCCCAGTCTTTAATAGTGCTATTATTATGTATCAATATACTCCTTTTTTGAATTTGTATATATATCTAATAGTATCTATTAAAGTAATAAATAATTCATAAATATAACTAAACATAGGGGTCTGAAATGTAATATATATATATATATATATATATATATATATATATATATCACTGAGAAAGTCCAGCACTCACTTACAAGCTCTCATCTAAGATTAAAAGCAAAAATGATGGAAGGGTTAGTTACCGCATCTGGCCAAATGGGACAAGCCCAGGTACCACGTCAAGGTGGTACCTGGGCTTGTCCCATTTGGCCAGATGTGGTAACTAACCCTTCTATTTTTGCTTTTACTCTTAGCTGAGAGCTTGTGAGTGCTGGACTTTCTCTGTGTGCTGTATTAATTTGTTTTGTAATTTTTCCTATGGGCCTTGCACCCAGACCTATCTGGGGTTAACTGCCTGTGACTCTGTGAGTGCCATTGAGCACCCAGGGCTGAGCATGTTGCAGGGTTATGGGATGTGTACCCAGTGCAGTCTGAGAATGCAGTCCCCTTCCGTGTTTTGTATATATACAGTATATATATATATATATATATATATATATATATATATATATATATCCCATAAATGACCATATTTCATAGAAGTAAAAATGTATAGTTCATTAAACCAGCTAAATAAATATAGAATAATGAAACCAATATCAATATCAAGTTTAACACCTATTTGTAATAAAGATTCCTCTACACTTCTATTATATTCTTTTTAAAGTTGATGCACTTAACTGATGACATATTCGTTATTAAACAATTAAAGACATTATAGCAGAGCATTTCCACTGGGAATATGAGAGATTCACACAAGAATCTAGACAAACCATTCTTCTCTCTGTCTAGAATTGATCATACTGTATATTCTGATTTCACAAAAGGTGATAATATTTGTAATTGTATATCTAATTGTTTAGCTTTTGAAGGGATATGAAACCCAACATTTCTCTTTCATGATTCAGATTGAACATATATTTTTAAACTACTTTTCAATGTACTTCTGTTATCTAATTTGCTTCATTGTCTTATTATCTTTGGTTGAAAAGCATACTTAGGTAGGCTCAGCATCAGCAATGCACTACTGAGAACTAGCTGCTAATTGGTAGATGCACATATATGCCTCTTTTCACGTGTTCATTCACTATAACCAGCTAGCTCCCAGTAGTGCATTGCTCTTACTTTAACAAAGGATACCACAAGAATGAAGCAAATTTGATAATAGAAGTGAATTGGAAAATTGTTTAAAAGTGTATGTTTTATCTGAATTATAAAAGAAAATTTGAGTTTTATGTCCCCGTACTGAAGAGTTTCCATTTATGGTTAATCTTTGTATACTCACATCAAAATTTTTCTGGGCATTAAATTGTTTAATAATCAGTGGGGAGTGAACTAATTCTTTATTCTTAGGTTTTACTTTTCCAGTGTCTAAAAATTGGATTCCTCACAGTAAATATAATTGTTTAATATTTTGGTTTCGTTACCATATTTTTCACTTTTAAATAAAAACATATATCTAAAAAAAGATTTTTTAATTCTAAATCTTAAATTTTTCACATTTTTTCTTTATCTTTTTGCATCCGTTTTGTTTTATCACAAGGTATAATAAATGACAAGTGTCAAAGGCATATTTGAGAGTCTCTTCAAGATGTGGAGATGGTTGAAACATTAACCCTTTTGATACACTTTTGAAACTCAGATGTATTTATTCCACTAAATTATAATTTATTCAATTTCTGAGGTAAAGGGACAGTCAATGCCAAAATTGTTATTGTTTAAATAGATAGATAATGCCTCTTTACAACCCATTCCCCAGCTTTGCACAACCAACATTGTTATATTAATATTTTTATAACCTTTAAACCTCTAAATTTCTGCCTGTTTCTAAGCCACTAATGACATCCTCTTATCAAATGGTTTTTTTTAAGTTTTTTACAACAGGGGAGTGCTAGTTCATGTGACATATATAGATAACAGTGTGATCACGCCCGTGGCTTGTGGCAGACACTGCACTAATTGGATAAAATGCAAGTCAATAGATAATAAATAAAAAGTCATGTGATCAGGGGGCTGTCAGAAAAGGCTTAGATACAAGGTAATCATACAGGTAAAAAGTGTATTAATATAACAGTGTTGGCAGTGCAAAACTGGGGAATGAGTAATAAACGGATTATCTATCTTTTTAAACAATAACAAATTTTGAGTTGACTGTCCCTTTAATTGCTCTAGAACAGTGGTCTCAAAGTACAGGCCCTAAGGTCACATGTGGCCCTAAAGATAGTTTAATTTGGCCCTCCCTTTTTTATACAGGCACCCAGTAGATAAATACAAAGACAAGCAGGCATTGTCCATTGTAGACTCCCACCATGTACTGGCTGGATAAATGTCACTTTTTACAGTTATACAGTTCCAGAATTTCACTTGGCACTCACAAGATAAATATACACAACTGTGTATGTATATTGTGTGCTTCAGTTCCCATACACTACTACTTGGGTAAATGTCACTGCCAGTTCCTAGTATATTCAGTACCAGAGCGCGCCGCTCACTCCATTCAAGTGGCCCCCATTGAAGAAGCATACTTCGCCATTGGCCCCCAGAAACAATAAGTTTGACATCCCTGCTCTAGAAGGATGATGATTTTCTTAAACATCAAACCATAATATATTTGGGAAATTTACGCCTAGATTATGAGTTTTGCGTTAACAGGGGTGCGGTGCTAACGAGCAGTTTATGCTCACCGCTCACTTACAGACAGCGCTGGTATTACGGGTTTTTACAAACCAGGCGTTAACCGCAAAAAAGTGAGCGTAGAGCAAAATTTTGCTCCACATCTCACCTCAATACCAGCGCTGCTTAAGTTAGCGGTGAGCTGGTAAAACATGCTTGTGCACGATTTCCCCATAGGAATCAATGGGGGAGAGCCGGTTGAAAAAAAAACTAACACCTACAAAAAAGCAGCGTTTAGCTCCTAACGCAGCCCTATTGATTCCTATGGGGAAATAAAAGTTATGTCTACACCTAACACCCTAACATGAACCCCAAGTCTAAACACCCCTAATCTTACACTTATTAACCCCAAATCTGCCGCCCCTACATCACAGACACCTACATTATATTATTAACCCCTAATCTGCCGCTCCGGACACCGACGCCACCTACATTATACTTATGAACCCCTAATCTGCCGCCCCCAACGTCGCCACCACTATAATAAAGTTATTAACCCCTAAACCTAAGTTTAACCCTAACCCCAACCCTCCCTAACTTAAATATAATTTAAATAAATCTAAATAAAATTACCTAAATAATTCCAATTTAAAACTAAATACTTACCTGTAAAATAAACCCTAAGCTAGCTACAATATAAGTAATAGTTACATTGTAGATAGCTTAGGGTTTATTTTTATTTTACAGGCAACTTTGTATTTATTTTAACTAGGTACAATAGTTATTAGTTATTAACTATTTAATAACTACCTAGTTAAAATAAAGACCAATTTACCTGTAAAATAAAACCTAACCTAAGTTACAATTACACCTAACACTACACTACAATTAAATTAATTACCTAAATTAAATACAATTAATTACAATTAAATAAAATTATCTAAAGTACAAAAAAACCCCACTAAATTACAGAAAATAATAAAGAAATTACAAGATTTTTAAACTAATTACACCTAATCTAATCCCCCTAACAAAATAAAAAAAGCCCCCCCAAAATAAAAAAAGCCCTACCCTACACTAAATTACAAATAGTCCTTAAAAGGGCCTTTTGCAGGGCATTTCCCCAAAGTAATCAGCTCTTTTACCTGAAAAAAAAATTACAATTCCCCCCCAACATTAAAACCCACCACCCACACAACCAACCCTACTCTAAAACCCACCCAATCCCCCCTTAAAAAAACCTAACACTAACCCCCTGAAGATCACCTTACAGGGAGACGTCTTCACCCAACCAGGCCGAAGTCCTCAACGAAGCCAGGAGAAGTCTTCATCCAAGCCGGGCGAAGTGGTCCTCCAGATGGGCAGAAGTCTTCATCCAGACGGCATCTTCTATCTTCATCCATCCGGCGCGGAGAGGGTCCATCTTCAAGACAACCGACGTGGAGCATCCTCTTCTTCCGACGGCTAAACACAGAATGAAGGTTCCTTTAAATGACATCATCCAAGATGGCGTCCATCTTGGATGACGTCATTTAAAGGAACCTTCATTCTGTGTTTAGGTAAGTATTTAGTTTTAAATAGGAATTATTTAGTTAATTGTAGTAATTTTATTTAGATTTATTTAAATTATATTTAAGTTAGGGAGGGTTGGGGTTAGGTTTAGACTTAGGTTTAGGGGTTAATAACCTTCAGGGGGTTAGTGTTAGGTTTTTTTAAGGGGGGATTGGGCGGGTTTTAGAGTAGGGTTGGTTGTGTGGGTGGTGGGTTTTAATGTTGGGGGGGAATTGTAATTTTTTTTCAGGTAAAAGAGCTGATTACTTTGGGGCAATGCCCCGCAAAAGACCCTTTTAAGGGCTATTTGTAATTTAGTGTAGGGTAGGCCTTTTTTAATTTTGGGGGGGGCTTTTTTATTTTGTTAGGGGGATTAGATTAGGTGTAATTAGTTTAAAAATCTTGTAATTTCTTTATTATTTTCTGTAATTTAGTGTTTGGTTTTTTTTGTACTTTAGATCATTTTATTTAATTGTAATTAATTGTATTTAATTTAGGTAATTCATTTAATTGTAGTGTAGTGTTAGGTGTAATTGTAACTTAGGTTAGGTTTTATTTTACAGGTAAATTTGTCTTTTTTTAACTAGGTAGTTATTAAATAGTTAATAACTATTTAATAACTATTGTAACTAGTTAAAATAAATACAAAGTTGCCTGTAAAATAAAAATAAACCCTAAGCTAGCTACAATGTAACTATTAGTTATATTGTAGCTAGCTATTAGGGTTTATTTAGTTTTAAATAGGAATTATTTAGTTAATTGTAGTAATTTTATTTAGATTTATTTAAATTATATTTAAATTAGGTGGGGTTAGGATTAGGGTTAGACTTAGGTTTAGGGGTTAATAACTTTATTATAGTGGCGGCGACATTGGGGGCAGCAGATTAGTGGTTAATAAATATAGGTAGGTGGCGGCGATGTTAGGGCCGGCAGATTAGGGGTTAATAATATTTAAATAGTGTTTGCGATACGGGAGTGCGGCGGTTTAGGGGTTAATATATTTATTATAGTGGCGGCTATGTCCGGTTCAGCAGATTAGGGGTTAAAAAATGGATTTTAGTGTTTGCGATGTGGGGGGGGGGGCTTGGTTTAGGGGTTAATAGGTAGTTTATGGGTGTTAGTGTACTTTTTAGCACTTTAATTAAAAGTTTTATGCTACGGCGTTGTAGTGTAAAACTCTTAACTACTGACTTTTAAATGCGGTACCAGTCTTGACAGGAGAGGGTCTACCGCTCACTTTTTGTCAGACTCGTAATACCGGCGCTTTGCAAGTCCCATTGAAAATATAAGATACACAACTGACGTAAGTGGATTTGCGGTATTTCCGAGTCTGGCCAAAAAAGTGAGCGGTACACCTGTACCTGCAAGACTCGTAATACCAGCGGGCGTTAAAAAGCAGCATTGGGCCAATGCTGCTTTTTAAGCCTAATGCAAGACTCGTAATCTAGCCGTTAGTTTTTTCTTCCTGTGCCTACATCTCTCTCTCTTCAAATTGGTTCTCTCATTTTAACCCTTTACAAGTGCTGGTTAGTAAAGGTCTGCATCGCCACAATGGACAACACCATCTTGGAGTTTAAAAATTGTCGCACCCTGTAACAGAAGCGCTGCACATATTGTACACATTAGTTTAGTGTGCACAATACAGAGTTGAATCTGTACATTTTTTGCAGTGGCTACATTGTTCTATATTATTCATGAGGGTTTTTTTATATCAGTTTTAAAGTGTATAAATTAACTGCAAAAAAATGTAAAGCTTTCTCTTTCTATTGTTCAAGCTTACCCAAAGTACAAGGTACAGTTATCAAAAAGTCAGCATTGTCACTGATCTGTGAAAGTGCAGTGCTTTTGTCACAGGATGCACCAATACGCTCGCTACAAGATGGCGGCTCCCAGTACAAAGATGCAGAGCTTCACCAGCTGGCTTCTGTTATGGGTCAAAATTAGAAATGTGCGATTCATTTCGTATTGATTCAGAAATTCGGCCGAATTCGTAAAATTTGGGATTCGGATCAATTTGAATTTCCGAATTAAAATAGTGCAGAATCTACCGAATAAATATGAATTAGTTTGGATTTATTCGGTAGATTCGGATGGCCATGGATTACACTAGTATTGTACAATATATTAGGTTATATCACTCTGCTATGGGTTACACCTAATATACAGTACATATACTAGTCTAATACACAGCACATCCCACCTAACACTTACCGAAATTCCGAATTTCCGAACCGAACCGAATCCAGCCAAATTTATTCGAATCAGAATAAATCCGAAACAAATCTGAACCAAATTGATTCGAATTTTTCCGAATTCAAATCGATCCGAACCGAAATTCGAAAAAAATCAGAATCGATCCGAACCGAATTTTTTCGCCATGCACATGTCTAGTCAAAATAAGAGAAAGGCTTTAAAGGGAGCTGCAGGTAGAGGACCACTAAACACAACACAATATAAAAACATAAATGCATAATAAAAAGACAATGCAGAAGCATTTAGTTTGAATTTCAAATGAGTAGTAGATTTTTTTTTTCTGACAAATGTAAAAATTTGTTACATTTTCCTTCCTAATGCAACGTGTGACAGCCATCAGCCAATCACAAAAGGCATATATGTACATCCTGTGATTCTTGCACATGCTCAGTAGGCAATGCCCATACAAATGCCCTTTTCAAGGCAATGGGTAACTTAGGTTTTTGATAGAGTTAGGATTTTTAGTTTGGGGGGTTGGTTGGGTGGTGGGTTTTATTGTTGGGGGGTCTTTGTATTTTTTTCAGGTAAAATAGCTGATTTCTTTAGGGCAATGCCTTACAAAAGGCCCATTTTAGGGCTATTGGTAGATTATTGTAGGCTAGGGAGTGTTTTTATTTTGAGTGGGCTTTTTTATTTTTATAGGGCTATTAGATTAGGTGTAATTGTTTTTATTTTTGATAATTTCGTTTGTTTATTTATTTTTTTTATTTTAGTGTTTGTTATTTTTCGTAATTTAGTATTTTAAATTTTTTGTAATTTTAGACTTAAATTTTTTTAGTAGTGTTAGTTTTTTTTAATGTGTAATTTAGTTTTTTTAATTGGTAGATATTTTAATTTTAGTATAATAGTTTAGTATAATAGTTATGTTAGGTTAATTGTTAGTTTAAACTTAGTTTTTTTTTTTATTTCACAGGTAAGTTTTTATTTATATTAAGATAGGGATATTGTAATTTTAATTTAAAGTTAGGTGGTTGTTAGGTTTAGGGGTTAATAGTTTAATTTATTTTTTGCAATGTGGAGTTAATAGGTTTATTTAGTGGCAGTGATGTGGGAGGTCAGATGTTTAGAGGTTAATAACTTTATTTAGTGGCAGAGATCGTAATCTAGGTATAATTCTTTAAAGAACAACTAATTCCCAAATATTTAAAAATCCTGCTAGCAGTTTTAAGTGTATAATTATTTATTTAGTATTGGATTTTATATAAACATATTGGGCCGATTAGGAGTGGCGCACTATTTAATGCTCCTGATAGAGCGCGAGCGTTAACTGCGCTAGAAGTAAGCTTTTGCCCTCCATGGTTGCGTTCGTATTCTGAGTTGAAAGTAAACTGTTTTCGCTCTCGCACAAAACCAGATGAGCGCAAAAAGATGAAGTTAGAATATGGTGTGCACATTCACATATTTCCCCATAGAAGTCATTGAAGCAAAAAAAGTGGAAAACAAAACTAACACCACAGTCACGCGCAAACCCGATCGCAAATTGTCATGTGCGCTAAAACAACATGAAAATATGAATATTTCACATTCCAATGTTCTCATAGAAATATATGTTCTATTTATTCATAAATACATATTTCTACATATATCTGATGGTATTTTTGTACCTATATATATATATATATATATATATATATATATATATATATATATATATATATATATATATATATATGTATATAGATATATAGGTTTAGATATATACAGATATATATAGGAATATCTATTTAGAAATACTTAGAACATATGCTATGTGCAGAACATTGGAATGTGAAATATTTATAGTAAATACACAGTATAACACGTTACTAACCTGTTAACCCATTATGGGCCAGATTAAAAGTGAAGCACTAAATATCACTTTAGCGGAAATCGATATTTGCTCTCCACTGAGTAGTACCAATGCATCTTCATCCATCGATAAACCATCTTCTTTAATCTTCATCCTATTGGCTGATTTGAATTTGTTCAGCCAATAGGAATGCAAGGGTACTCCTATATAAAAGGGGTATCTTGCATTCAATCTTCAGTGTGCAGTTCGAGGCCACATGAAGAGGAGCTCCGTGTTGTTGCTCTGGACAGGACTACCGATGTCGCCGATGACATCGCCAAAGACTTCACCGTCGCCACCAGGATGAAGATAGAAGATGGACCACGGCCTGGATGAAGATTTAAGAAGATTTTTCCGCGATAAATGAAGATGGAGCATCACCCTTTTTTAAGATTATGCATTCTTTTTTTTATTGGGCAGAAAAAGAGCTGAATGCCCTTTTAAGGGCAATGCCCATGGAAATGCCCTTTTCGGGGCAATGGGTAGATTAGACTTTTTAAGATAGGTTGGTTTTTTTTGGGGGGGGGGTTGTAATGTTAGGGGTAAGTTTTTATTTTTGTAAAGGTATTTAGCTTATTTTTACTTTAATTTAGGTGTATTTTAATTGGGGTTAAGTTAGGGGGTGTTAGGTTAGGGGGTTTAGATATTAGTTTAATGCTTTGCGATGTGGGGGTGGCGATTTAGGGGTTAATAGATTTATTTAGTGTTTGCAATGTGGGGGGATGGCAGTTTCGCTGTTAATAGATTTATTTAGTGTTTGCAATGCGGGGGGATGTCATATAGGGGTTAATAGATTTATTTAGATACTTTTTGATGTGGGGGGTAGTGGTTTAGGGGTTAATAACTTTATTTAGTGTTTGCGATGTGGGGGATGGCGGTTTAGGGGTTATAAGACTAGGGGCTTATTGTAGGGTGTTAGGTTTTTGGGCACTTTTTTTCTCCATAGACTCCAATTGGGAATGTGATTGCAGTGTCATAACTCAAATATATACAAGGAGAGAAGTTCCAGGACTAAACCATGGCTCTGTAGGTTGTTCTTTGGCAGTTCACAACCAGCAACTTCTTTTAGTCCAATTGCTCCTTTCTCAGAAGAGAACTTTCCTGAAGTATATCAGTTTTATCCCACCTAAAAAGGACAGTCCAGCTCTAAAATACCAGGAAATCCTCCCCAAAACAAGGAACACGGCAACCCCAGAAGATCATTTTGGTCTTTAGTGGGCCTTGTTAGTAGTATAGCAATATAGGCACATTGGGCAGTGAGTCCACATCTGGTTTGCCCCATCACCCTTAGGGAGATTTTCCTCAGGGTCATAATTCAAATATACACAGAGAGTAGCGCTCAACCTGTATTCATTTGCAATATTTCTCTTTTTAGATATACAGTTTATGCTGTACTTAGGATCATTTCACCCACACATAAGTATTGAGTAAAGCTTCCTAATAAACTAGATAAAATGATGATGGTGTCCCTTGAATTCTATCAGCCAATCGGAATTAAAGGTGAAAAAATCCTATTGGCTGACACAATCAGCCAGTAGGATTGAGCTTGCATTCTATTGGCTGATTGGAACAGCCAATAGAATGCAAGCTCAATCCTATTGGCTGATTGAATCAGCCAATAGGATTGAAGATCAATCCTATTGGCTGATTGCATCAGCCAATAGGATTTTTTCACCTTTAATTCCAATTGGCTGATAGAATTCTATCAGCCAATCAGAATTCAAGGGACACCATCTTGGATGACGTCCCTTAAAGGAACCTTCATTCTTCAAGAGGATTCGAAAGAAGAGGATGCTCTGTGCTGGATGTCTTGAAGATGGAGCCACTCCGCGTCGGAAGGATGAAGATAGAAGATGCCGTCTGGATGAAGACTTCTGCCCGCCTGGAGGACCATTTTTTTCCGCTTGGATGAAGACTTCTCCCGGCTTCGTTGAGGACTTCTGCCCACTTGGATGAAGACTTCTCCTGGCTTCGTTGAGGATGGATGTCCGGTCTTCAAAAACTGTAAGTGGATCTTCGGGGGTTAGTATTAGGTTTTTTTAAGGGTTTATTGGGTGAGTTTTATTTTTAGATTAGGGTTTGGGCTGAAAAAGAGCTAAATGCCCTTTTAAGGGCAATGCCCATCCAAATGCCCTTTTCAAGGCAATGGGGAGCTTAGGTTTTGTATATAGGATTTTATTTGGGAGTTTGGTTGTGTGGGTGGTGGCTTTTACTGTTGGGGGGGATGTTTGTATTTTTTTTTACAGGTAAAAGAGCTGATTTCTTTAGGGCAATGCCCCGCAAAAGGCCCTTTTAAGGGCTATTGGCAGTTTAGTTTAGGCTAGTGGGTTTTTTATTTTGGAGGGGCTTTTTTATTTTGATAGGGCTATTAGATTAGGTGTAATTAGTTTAAATATTTGATCATTTCTTTTTTATTTTGTGTAATTTAGTGTTTGTTTGTTTTTGTAATTTAGTTAATTGTATTTAATTAATGTAATTTATTTAATTGTAGTGTAAGGTAAGGTGTTAGTTTAAGACAGGTTAGGTTTTATTTTACAGGTAAATTTGTATTTATTTTAACTAGGTAGCTAGTAAATAGTTAATAACTATGTATTAACTAGTCTACCTAGTTAAAATAAATACAAACTTAGCTGTGAAATAAAAATAAAACCTAAGATAGCTACAATGTAACTATTAGTTATATTGTAGCTATCTAAGGGTTTATTTTATTGGTATTTAGTTTTAAATAGGAATTAGTTAGGCAATGATAGTAATTTTTATTTAGATTTATTTTAATTATAGTAAAGTTAGTGGGTGTTAGGGTTAGGGTTAGACTTGGGGTTAGGTTTAGGGGTTAATAACTTTAGTATAGTGGCGGCCGATTAGGGGTTAATAAGTGTAATGTAGGTGGCGGTGATTTGGGGGCGGCAGATTAGAGGTTAATAAGTGTAGGTAGGTGGCGGTGACATTGGGGGCGGCAGATTAGGGATTAATAAGTATAATGTAGGTGGCGGCGATGTCGGGGGCAGCAGATTAGGGGTGTTTAGACTCTGGGTTTATGTTAGGGTGTTAGGTGTAAACATGTTTTCTTTCCCCATAGAAATCAATTGGGCTGCGTTACGGAGCTTTACGTTCCTTTATTGTAGGTGTTAGGCTTTTTTTTAGCCGGCTCTCCCCATTGATGTCTATGGGGAAATCGTGCACGAGCACGTAAAACCAGCTCAAAGCAGCGCTGGCATTGGAGTGCGGTTTTGAGCTCAATTTTGCTCAACGCTCACTTATTGCCTGCTAACGCCGGGTTTTTGCAAACCTGTAATAGCAGCGTTATAGGGAGGTGAGCGGTGACAATAACTTGCAAGTTAGCACCGAGCGCAAAACTCGTAATCTAGCCATTAATTATTAAAGGCCTAGTAAATGAATTGGGATAGGTTTGAAATGGAAAACTCTGTGATAACACATTCATTAAGCATCAGACAAACATTTGTGTAGATTTAAATCTACGCTGCCATAAGGCAATGTGTTAGTTGCTTTTAATAGTACCGTGACCTCAATTTTCTAAGGTAAGCGCTATTCTTCCAGTAATAGAAATCTCTGCAATTCATGGCCATGTAGCACTTTTTCTGTGGAATAATATTGGGATATGCAGCTTGAACGTTTAATACCCATTCATTTTCTGTTTTAAAGAATTAGTCATATGAAACAATTTTTCTGCCAAGTAACTTGGCATTGAAACTGTGTTTTAATTCCTTAGTTACTGTAGAAGTAAACATTTAGTCAATCTTTTAACAAATGCAATGTGTATTTTATTTTCTGTATTATGTATTTAGATGTCTCTAAACCACTAATAGAAAACGAGTCTTTAGAATAATATTTTACATATGTATTTAAATACATACTTTATGGGATGTTTACCTTGTTAATAAATAGGTTACTGTGTGGGGGATACATGAATCGGAATGGATTTACACTAATAACATAACCAAAATCAATAACTCAACAAACACACAAGTCCACTGAACTGAGAGCGCCTTCTCTAAATGTCTTTAAGAGGCATAAAGGACCACAACAGGTTAATTGCCCATGTCACCTACGGTAGTAGCATCAGTACTCACTATTAAAATGGCTTGATCAACATACATGTCCTTCAACCAGTAGTTATGGAGTTAATTCTGATCATTTAACTTTTGAATTTCAAAATCAGGAGGATAACAGAGGTAACGATTTTGGGCCAGATTACAGGAGGAGAGGTATTTAATGCTCCCGCTCACATGCTAATTACACTTGAAGTAAGCATTTAGCGTGCATCGGGTAGTGCTCCTATTACAAAGCTAAAACATTTTTGTTTGTGTGCTATCCCGATGCACGCAAAAAAAGAACTTTGGATATCGGGCATGCATTAATGTATTCCCGTATCGAAATCAATGGAGCAAAAAAAAGTGGGAAAAAACCTACCAGCCCACTCACGCACAAACCTGATCACATATTCTCAAGTGCGCTAACCAGACATAAAAATATGAATATTTCACATTCCAATGTTCTTCACATATTTCTATTTATTCATAAATACATATTTCTATATTTATCTAATATATATATATATATATATATATATATATATATATACATGATTATATATAGGTATAAATATATACTGTATATAGGGACATCTATTCATAAATACATAGAACATATTCTGCCTAGTGATGTCGCGAATAGTTCGCTGGCGAATAGTTCCCGGTGAACATAGCTTGTTTGCGTTCGCCGCGGCGGCCGAACATATCCGCCCCCTATTCGTCATCATTGAGTAAACTTTGACCCTGTACCTCACAGTCAGCAGACACATTCCAGCCAATCAGCAGCAGACCCTCCCTCCCAGGCCCTCCCACCTCCTGGACAGCATCCATTTTAGATTCATTCGGAAGCTGCATTCTTAGTGAGAGGAGGGACAGTGTAGCTGCTGCTGATTTAATAGGGAAATCGATAGCTAGGCTAGTGTATTCAGTGTCCACTACAGTCCTGAAGGACTCATCTGATCTCTGCTGTAAGGACAGCACCTCAAAAAGCCCTTTTTAGGGCTAGAACATCAGTCTGCTTTTTTTTATTTTTTCCTGTGTAATCTAATTGCAGTTGCCTGCCTGCCAGCGTGTGTGTCAGACTCACAGCGTATACTATGCCCACTTGCCCAGTGCCACCACTCATATCTGTTGTAACAGTAGTGTACATTTAAAAAAAAAACAACACTTTTTTGACTGTGAAATAATAGCAGTCAGTTTCCTTCACACGTGTGCGTTTCAGTGCCTGCCTGCCAAGGCACAGTGTCACACCAGTGCCACCACTCATATCTGTTGTAACAGTAGTGTACATTTAAAAAAAACAACACTTTTTTGACTGTGAAATAATAGCCGTCAGTTTCCTTCACACGTGTGCGTTTCAGTGCCTGCCTGCCTGCCTGCCAGGGCACAGTGTCACGCCAGTGCCACCACTCATATCTGGTGTAACAGTAGTGTACATTTAAAAAAACAAACACTTTTTTGACTGTGAAATAATAGCAGTCAGTTTCCTTCACACGTGTGCGTTTCAGTGCCTGCCTGCCAGGGCACAGTGTCACACCAGTGCCACCACTCATTTCTGGTGTAACAGTAGTGTACATTTAAAAAAAACAACACTTTTTTGACTGTGAAATAATAGCAGTCAGTTTCCTTCACACGTGTGCGTTTCAGTGCCTGCCTGCCAGGGCACAGTGTCACACCAGTGCCACCACTCATATCTGTTGTAACAGTAGTGTACATTTAAAAAAAAAAAAAAATTGACTGTGAAATAATAGCAGTCAGTTTCCTTCACACGTGTGCGTTTCAGTGCCTGCCTGCCAGGGCACAGTGTCACACCAGTGCCACCATTCATATGTGTTGTAACAGTAGTGTACATTTAAAAAAAAAAACAACACTTTTTGACTGTGAAATAATAGCAGTCAGTTTCCTTCACACGTGTGCGTTTCAGTGTCTGCCAGCCAGGGCACAGTGTCACACCAGTGCAACTCATATCTGGTGTAACAGTAGTGTACATTTAAAAAAACAACACTTTTTTGACTGTGAAATAATAGCAGTCAGTTTCCTTCACACGTGTGCGTTTCAGTGCCTGCCTGCCAGGGCACAGTGTCACACCAGTGCAACTCATATCTGGTGTAACAGTAGTGTACATTAAAAAAAAACAACACTGATAGGGGACGTAACAGGGATTAAACTGATAAGAATAGTACTACTTAACACACTACTCCTATCTGGTGGCACATTAGATTGCACGCGCAGTGCCCCAAATTTGAAGTAGGAGGATCGACCAAGCATCTTTTTCCATCTCCCGGTTCCTAAAATTGATGCCATATACACGTCCCCTGATAGGGGACGTAACAGGGATTAAACTGATAAGAATAGAACTACTTAACACACCACTCCTATCTGGTGGCACATTAGATTGCAGGCGCAGTGCCCCAAATTTGAAGTAGGAGGACCAACCAAGCATCTTTTTCCATCTCCCGGTTCCTAAAATCGATGCCATATACACGTCCCCTGATAGGGGACGTAACAGGGATTAAACTGATAGGAATAGTACTACTTAACACACCTTATAATAACGCAGAGAGAGGCAATGCAGAGAGAGGAGTCTGAAGAAGAGGAGTCAGAGGAGGAAGGTGGCTTTGAGGAGGTGGAAGACCAAACACAGCAGGCGTCCCAGGGGGCTTGTTGTCACCTTTCGGGGACCCTTGGTGTTGTACGTGGCTGGGTGGAGGAAGAGACCTTCAATGACATCAGTGAGGACAAGGAACGGGACATGGCTAGCTTGGTATCCAACCTTGTGCAAATGGGGAGTTTGCGGTTGTGCAAATGGGCTGTTTGCGGTTGTTTGCGGTGCGTTAAACGGGGAGTTTGGTCTGTCACTGTGAAGCGGGTGTAACCCTTACACTACCTGATCGATACAACATCATACGTGATGTTTTAAAGCATGTTATTCCAAACAATTTAGGAATGTTAGGTGATTTATGCCCTTTATGGATTAAAACCAGACTCTGCATCAACTATGTAATTTTCCATGGGAGTTTTGCCATGGATTCCCCTCCGGCATGCCACAGTCCAGGTGTTAGTCCCCTTGAAACAACTTTTCCATCACTATTGTGGCCAGAAAGAGTCCCTGTGGGTTTTAAAATTCGCCTGCCTATTGAAGTCTATGGCAGTTCGCCCGGTTCGCCCGTTCGCAAACTTTTGCGGAAGTACGCGTTTGCCGTTCGCGAACGGAAAATTTTATGTTCGTGACATCACTGCCATGTTCAGAACCTTGGAATGTGAAATATTTACAGTAAATACACAGTATAACGCTTTATTAATAAAGAATATTACATAAATAGTATTTTAGATGTTTTCAATGCATATTTATACATATGTATTTATGTGTTTATATGCGTATGTCTGTAAATACATATGTACACATATAAATACAGGCATACACATATATAACACATATATAAACATACTGTATATATATATATATATATATATATATTTACAAATCTTTGAACCCTTTTAACTTTTTTAACTTTTAACTTTTGTTCAATATTTTTTTAAATCATTTTTATTAGTGTTATTATGAGTGTAAATGTACTTTGTAATGTATTTTTTATGTATTTTGTGACATTTTTTTGTTTGGCAAAACAGTTAACCAGAGCTTTGAGGACGCTCTATCCCGACGAGCGTTAACTTTAATTGGGCTTAAGCGATCGCGCTTCCTTTCAACTTGTAATATGATCATTGCAACTGACATGCGCAAACAGATGAGATAATCCCTATTTCGCTCGTGCATAACTGTTAGCACGCCACTCCTTAACTAGCCCTTTATGCTTAAAGGGACATTCTGGTCAAAATATAAATGCACGTAGATTAAATACATTTTGGTATAGAAACATATTTGCAATATACTGTACATGTATGGTAAAAATGCTTCTACTAAAAGTTATCACTGTTTTAGTTTTAACATTTTTCTTTGCATGTGCATGTGAAGCATAGCTAGATATTTCCGGTGCACCATCATTTTAAATATTGCAGCTGCTCAGAGCACCAGTGGGGCTTGTAACATGTCAGCAATTAACAAACTGAGTCATAACCAGATGATACAAACTCCTTAGGCTCTCTGAGCAAGTGCTGTGTTTAATATGCTGGTGCACGGTGCATACTTAAATACACTTTAGAAACAGCTATAGCTTTTTTTTAGAAGCATTGTTGCTAATGCATGTATATTACAAAATGCTTCTATTCAAAACTGAAATGCATCCATGTGGATTCCAATTTTGCCTGGAATGTCGATTTAAGTAGCATTAACCCGTATAGGAATTTTGTGATTGTGATCACTAGAAACATACCCTAACAATTGGTTTTATCACAATGCTTTAAAAAAAAGTTGATTGGGCTACAAATATCCCCATAGACTTTTTCTGTTGAAAATGATTTTGATCGACCCCACTATCGGCAAACAATCAGAAATCGTTATCTACTGAAAACAAACACAAGATTGTGATCAATCTCTATATGACAAGAGGCATATGTGTGTAGCCACCAATCACCAGCTAGCACCCAGTAGTGAATTGTTGCTCCTGAGCCTATCTAGGTATACTTTTTAATACATGATACCAAGAAAATCAATTCAAGTAAACTAAAAAATGGCATGTTCTATATGAATAACGAAAGTTAAATTGTGAGTTTCATGTCCCTTTATTATTATTATTATTATTATTTATTTATATAGCGCCAACAGATTTGGCAGCGCTGTGAATGGGTACAAAGATAAAAGTACAACAGCATTATTCACAGCTCGTCAGGAATCCTCAACAATTTATCAAATATTATTGACTGAAGGCATAATTTATATTATAGACTCTGGTTACAAGCTACATGAGCTCAGGAAGAGCTGAAGAAACCTGTTATTAGTCCTACTAAATATTCTAATATTTACATCTGGGCGGCTGCGGCCTACACGTATGAGCGTGGCAATCCCCCCCCCCCCCCCCCCCCCCCCCGGCCATCTGGGTTAAGTGGCCACATACAGAGTTTAAAGGGAAGATTTTATCATAACTCCTATAATACTCTATTGCAGATCTCAGACTAACCCCGACCAACAATCATGGCTTGTATATCTGACATGACATGGGGTACTTTGGAGAAGCGATTGAGTGATCACTACGGCAGATTGGAGAGACGCATAGAGTCTATTGTTTGGAGTCGCTGCTTTTTGGATGGAGCACACGTTGAGAGCCGCAGTTCTGAAGAAGCAATTTCCCATTTTACAGAGAACGCTATGTCTCAGAATGTAGACACTTTGGAGCAGCAGCTCAAGAATACTTAAGTGCAAAGCGGACAAGTCCGTAATATGGCGATCTCCCTAACATGTAAGTTACCCGGAGCTTCAGCGGCGACAGGGTTTGTTAAGCAACCAGACCAGCACAGAATCATAAATTGGTCAGATCAAGGGAAGCCTCAAGGACCCACGAGAATGAAAGGATCCCAAAGACTGCATACACCTTTACTTCAAAGGCAGCGGAATACGTTACACTGGTTGCACCTCATTGATTGCCCTGGTACACAAAGCTGCAAAAATGCCCCACTCACAGAGAAAGGACTACATATTAAATACACTGCAGACATTGTAAAAACTGGAGTGGGTTAGGCATGTGACACTCGTGAAGACCTGTGGGATACATTATTAAGTGGTCTTGGCTCCTCTCATGTACTACGAAATAGCTTAATGCTTTGTGTACCCTTGTTTTTCCTCAGACTCATTTATAGTTAGATATAATGCATTGATGGCCAGTAGCCATGCTGTATTTTGCTCTTTTCTCCTATTATGTGGATTTATAATTTTTCATTTTGTATATGACGACTTTATAGTCTGATGGTATTTTTTTTTTTATCTGCACTAAAGATGAAAACTTTTTTATATTGTAAACTTGGGATAGTTGACCAGCAACTATTGTCCCCTTGTTGATGTGTCCTAACATATCTCACTGTATGTCTGCTTATTGCCCTGTAGGATTCATATATGGAAACTCATTAATTGATCATCTGATTGATTTATGTTAAATGGTTCATCCCTATGTGCTACAGTTCATATCCTAGTAGATTACAGGCACTTATACTTGCATATTAGCTTACCCAAATGTATGGGGAATACTTGACTGTATATAATAACCTGTGAACCTCCAAATCTGCTAAAAAATACCTAGTGAATATAACTGTGGAAACTCTGTCTATTGTGTATATGGGGAGGCATAGCTTGCCTTCCGTATAGCTCCATGTTATTTTTCCCTTTTCCTGTCTCTGTTTGTTTTGGCAGAGTTAGGTAGCTTCTGCCCAGTTCGGAGAGATGAGGTTTGTTCTCCGAGCCCCAACACAGTTAATACTTATCCTTTAGATTTAATTGCCCTCCCTTTAGCTTTTTTAGGTTTCTTAATTCTTGGACTCACTTGAGGTCCTAGTGACATAGGAGGGCGACCAAATGGTATAGGCCCATAAGTGACCTATCCTTTCTTAAAATCCCCAGTTTAGAAAGTTTCATAATGGCCCAGGTGAAGGGGGAATAAAAAATGAGGAAAATATTGGGTTTGCTCCTTTATTACTGTATTCTGACTTCTGTAACCAGAAGTATGTCTTGTTATATATGAACTGTTTGTCATACGAGCAAACTGTATGTTTTTTTTTCTTTGTTCCCTCAATAAAAATAAAATAAAAATAAAAAGTACAACAGTGATACAATACAATATAAGACACCGGACAAAATTAAAAAAACAAATACAGGGGGAATTGAGGGCCCTGTTCCTGTGGGAACTTACAATCTAGATGGGTAGGAGGTTAAGAAACAGGAGGTGGGGACTGCAAAGGTGATAATGATGTTAGTGTGGAGTTAGAAGAGGTCAACTGTTAGGTAAGTAGAATAAATTTGTTACTGATTTGGTGATAGGTTTCCCTGAACAAAAAGGTCTTTAGAGAGTGTTTAAAGGAGGAGAGGTTAGGGGAAAGTCTGACAGCTTGAGGAAGTGCGTTCCAGAGGGATGGTGCCACACAAGCGAAGTCCTGTAGTCTAGCATGGGAGGAGGTGATAGTAGAAGATACAGGGAGCAGGTCATTGTTGGATCTTAGGGGGCGGGCTGGAGTAGATTTGTTGATGAGTGAGGACAGGCAAGGGGGGCTGCATTGGTAAGGGCTTTGTAGGTCAGGGTGAGAATTTAATTCTGCTGTGAATTTGGGAGTCAGTGAAGGGACTCGCAGAGAGGTGCAGCAGATACAGAGCATCAGGAGAGATGGATTAGTCTAGCAGAGACATTTAGAATGGAATGAAGGGGGAGAGGCGGGAGAGAGGAAGCCCAGTTAGTAGGTTATTACAGTAGTCAAGTCGGGGAATTACTAGGGAGTGGATTAGCTGTTTAGTAGTTTCAGCACTCAGAGACAGGCACATTTTTTAGATATTGCGTAGGTGGTTGCGAAAGGATGAAGAGAGCAATTGGATGTGGGATCTAAAGGACAGATTGGGGTCAAGTGTAACTCCTAGGCAGTGGACTAGGGGTGATGGGTAGATAGTGGTGTCACCAACAGTGATAGAAAAGTTAAAAACTGAAGTAGAATTAGAAGGCGGTTTAGAAGGAGCTGTCTTGGACATGTTGATTTTTAGGTGGTGAAAGGCCATCCAGAAATAAATGCCAGATAAGCAGTTGCTGATGTGAGAAAGAACAGAAGGAGAGAGTGCAGGGGTGGATATGTATATCTGAGTATCATCAGCATAGAGGTGATAGTTGAAGCCATAGCTACTGATAAGTTTACCCAGTGAGGAAGTATAAGTAGAGGACCCAGAACAGAGCGTTGAGGTACTCCAACAGACAAAGGCAGTGAAGAGAAGTCGCCAGCGAATGAGACAGAAAAGGACCTATTAGAGAGTGGATCCAGGAGAGGGCAGTGTCACAGAGCCCAAGGAGCTGAGAGTCCGAAGGAGAAGGGGATGGTAAACTGTGTCAAAGGTAGCAGACAGGTTGAGTAAGATAAGTATAGAGTAGTGGCCGTTGTTTTTAGCAGAAAGAAGATTGTTAGTACCCTTAGTGTGGGCAGTCTCAGTTGAGTGTTGGGGACGATAGCCATAATGCAGGGGGTCAAGCAATGAGTTGGAGGACAGAACGTGGGTTAGGTGATCGAAAACAAGTTTTTCCCGGACTTTTGAAGCTAGCAGAAGCAGTGATATGGGTTGGTAGTTTGCAGGAGAATTGGGGTAGAGGGAGGGATTTTAGAGGATGGGGGTGACTTTTGAGTGAAGGAAGTTGGGAATGAACCGGTAGTAAGGGATAGGTTGAATATGTGAGTAAGAGCTGGGTGAGCATAGAAGACAGAGAAGGTATTAGATGTGAAGGGATAGGGTCAAGTGGGCAGGTAGTGAGGTGTGAGGAAGACAATAGGGAACTCACTTCATTCTCAGTGGTTGGGGGGAAGGTACTGAGAGTGGTGGAGGGGATGACCGAGGGCTGAGATGGAAGGTTGCAGTCTTGTGTTGGGATACTACTTTGGATAGTAAGAGTTTTGTTGAAAAAGTTGTCTGCCAGGTCTTGAGCACTAAAGGCAGATGAGGGGGGTGGTGCAGGTGGATACAGGAGAGAGTTGAAAATGGAGAAGAGACATTTAGGGTTTAGATTAATATGTAAACTAGTTAAAGAACCAGTAACTACCGAATATTTGCATAATCAACAAATGCATCATAACAATATAATGCAATAGTTAGGGTGACCATATTGCCACTTTATAAAGGGACACATATGAAAAATACATATGTCAGGGCTGTTTTCAGGGCTGTTTAAATAAATGTTTTGTATAAGAACCCTGACATTTGTATTTTTCATATGTGTCCCTTTTTAAAGCGGCAATATGGTCAGCCTAGCAATAGTACTTGTCTGAACTTCAGATGAGTAGCAGAAGTTATGTCTATTTCCACTCCCCCTGTATCATGTGACAGCCATCAGCCAATCACAAATACATATACGTATATTCTGTGAATTCTTGCACATGCTCAGTAGGATCTGGTGACTCAAAAAGGGTAAATATGAAAAGCCTGTGCGTGAACATTTTGTTTATGGAAGCAAATTTGAAAGTTGCTTAAAATTGCATGTTCTATCTGAATCATGAAAGTTTAATTTTGACGTGAATGTCCCTTTAAGTGTATGATCCTACCAGGTCTGATTAATAGACAGTATATCAAGTGTCATAGCTATTTTCTTACATTTCCAAGGTCATTGTCACTCTCTTCTTTACTGTTTGTTGTAAATCCAACTGATCTCATAAATTCATAAACAGGACTTAACGTTTTGTAAGGAATATATTGGCACTACATATGATTTTGCAGCTCAACATGTTAAGCAAACTTCTTCATTATAATAAATGTAAGGAAATATAAAGATATTTTCCATTTCTCATACTTAAGACATTTGTGGGATTGATTCTACTGGAAACTGTTTATGTACCATTTTGCTAAGCTTTGTTTGGCTGAAAAAGCAACCCATGTATTCAACAAATTCTTAGCAACCAGTGTTGTCCAGTATATTTCTTAGACACCTAATGTAATAAGTGTAATAGTATATCTCATCAGGAAAATGTAGCTTTCACATTTGGAGTTTACATGAAACCTTTAGCTTTCTGTGATAGTTTGTAGTTCATAAGCTTACCCCAGATAAGGGTTCATTAAATTTAACTTCCAAGGAGTTTTCCTAATAACTAAAAAGGGTACAATTTCAAATTAAACTATACAGGAACAAATTCCTAAATCCAGAATTCCAAAATTCAGAATTATTCCAAAATCCAGACTTTCTCCAACATTGGTGTGTCCGGTCCACGGCGTCATCCTTACTTGTGGGATATTCTCTTCCCCAACAGGAAATGGCAAAGAGTCCCAGCAAAGCTGGTCACATGATCCCTCCTAGGCTCCGCCCACCCCAGTCATTCTCTTTGCCGTTGCACAGGCAACATCTCCACGGAGATGGTTAAGAGTTTTTTGGTGTTTAAATGTAGTTTTATTCTTCTATCAAGTGTTTGTTATTTTAAAATAGTGCTGGTATGTACTATTTACTCTGAAACAGAAAAGGATGAAGATTTCTGTTTGTAAGAGGAAGATGATTTTTAGCAGACAGTAACTAAAATCGATTGCTGTTTCCACACAGGACTGTTGAGATGAAGTAACTTCAGTTGGGGGAAACAGTTAGCAGTCTTTTCTGCTTAAGGTATGACTAGCCATATTTCTAACAAGACCATGTAATGCTGGAAGGCTGTCATTTCCCCTCATGGGGACCGGTAAGCCATTTTCTTAGTTAAACATAAAAGAATAAAGGGCTTCAAAAAGGGCTTAAAAACTGGTAGACATTTTTCTGGGCTAAAACAATTGCTTTACTAGGCATTTTATGCAGATTCTAACTAATTTTTGGTATTATAATCTTGGGGAACGTTTAGAAAAACGGCAGGCACTGTGTTGGACACCTTTTTCAGATGGGGGCCTTTCTAGTTATAGACAGAGCCTCATTCTGGGACTGTATAGGGGTTAAATGTAAAAACGGCTCCGGTTCCGTTAATTTAAGGGTTAAAGCTCTGAAATTTGGTGTGCAATACTTTTAATGCTTTAAGACACTGTGGTGAAATTTTGGTGAATTTTGAACAATTCCTTCATACTTTTTCACATATTCAGTAATAAAGTGTTTTCAGTTTGAAATTTAAAGTGACAGTAACGGTTTTATTTTAAAATGTTTTTTTGTGCTTTGTTGACAAGTTTAAGCCTGTTTAACATGTCTGTATCATCAGATAAGCTATGTTCTATATGTATGAAAGCCAATGTGTCTCCCCATTTAAATTTATGTGATAATTGTGCCATAGTGTCCAAACAAAGTAAGGACAGTAATGCAACAGATAATGATATTGCCCAAGATGATTCCTCAAATGAGGGGAGTAAACATGATACTACATCATCCCCTACTGTGTCTACACCAGTTATGCCCACACAGGAGGCCCCTAGTACATCTAGTGCGCCAATACTTATTACCATGCAACAATTAACGGCTGTAATGGATAACTCCATAGCAAATCTTTTATCCAAAATGCCTACTTATCAGAGAAAGCACGATTGCTCTGTTTTAAACACTGAAGAGCAAGAGGGCGCTGATGATAATTGTTCTGTCATACCCTCACACCAATCTGAAGGGGCCATGAGGGAGGTTTTGTCTGAGGGAGAAATTTCAGATTCAGGAAAAATTTCTCATCAAGCTGAACCTGATGTTGTGACATTTAAATTTAAATTAGAACATCTCCGCACACTGCTTAAGGAGGTGTTATCTACTCTGGATGATTGTGACAATTTGGTCATTCCAGAGAAATTATGCAAGATGGACAGGTTCCTAGAGGTTCCGGTGCCCCCCGACGCTTTTCCTATACCCAAGCGGGTGGCGGACATAGTAAATAAGGAGTGGGAAAAGCCCGGCATACCTTTTGTTCCCCCCCCTATATTTAAGAAATTATTTCCTATGGTCGACCCCAGAAAGGACTTATGGCAGACAGTCCCCAAGGTCGAGGGGGCAGTTTCTACTCTAAACAAACGCACTACTATTCCTATCGAAGATAGTTGTGCTTTCAAAGATCCTATGGATAAAAAATTGGAAGGTTTGCTTAAAAAGATTTTTGTACAGCAAGGCTACCTTCTACAACCAATTTCATGCATTGTTCCTGTCACTACGGCAGCGTGGTTCTGGTTCGAGGAACTAGAAAAGTCGCTCAGTAGAGAAACTCCATATGAGGAGGTTATGGACAGAGTTCACGCACTTAAATTGGCTAACTTTTATTTTAGATGCCGCTTTGCAATTAGCCAGATTAGCGGCGAAAAATTCAGGGTTTGCTATCGTGGCGCGCAGAGTGCTTTGGCTAAAGTCTTGGTCAGCGGATGTGTCTTCCAAGACAAAATTGCTTAACATTCCTTTCAAAGGTAAAACATTATTTGGACCTGATTTGAAAGAGATTATTTCAGACATCACTGGGGGAAAGGGCCACGCCCTCCCACAGGATAGGTCTTTTAAGGCTAAAAATAAGCCTAATTTTCGTCCCTTTCGCAGAAACGGACCAGTCTCTAATTCTGTATCCTCTAAGCAAGAGGGTAATACTTCACAACCCAAACCAGCCTGGAAACCAATGCAAGGCTGGAACAAGGGTAAGCAGGCCAAGAAGCCTACCACTGCTACCAAAACAGCATGAAGGGATAGCCCCCGATCCGGGACCGGATCTAGTGGGGGGCAGACTTTCTCTCTTTGCTCAGGCTTGGGCAAGAGATGTTCAGGATCCTTGGGCGCTAGAAATAGTTTCTCAAGGTTATCTCCTGGAATTCAAGGAACTACCCCCAAGGGGAAGGTTCCACAGGTCTCAATTATCTTCAAACGAAATAAAGAGACAGGCATTCTTACATTCTGTAGAAGACCTGTTAAAGATGGGAGTGATACATCCAGTTCCAATAAGAGAACAAGGAATGGGATTTTATTCCAATCTGTTCATAGTTCCCAAAAAAGAGGGAACATTCAGACCAATTTTGGATCTAAAGATCCTAAACAAATTTCTCAGGGTACCATCGTTCAAAATGGAAACTATTCGAACGATCCTACCTACTATCCAGGAAAATCAATTTATGACTACCGTGGATTTAAAGGATGCGTACCTACATATTCCTATCCACAAGGAACATCATCAGTTCCTAAGGTTCGCTTTTCTGGACAAGCATTACCAGTTTGTGGCACTTCCATTTGGATTAGCCACTGCTCCAAGGATTTTCACAAAGGTACTAGGGTCCCTTCTAGCGGTTCTAAGACCAAGGGGCATTGCAGTAGTACCTTACTTGGACGACATCCTGATTCAAGCGTCGTCCCTGTCAAAAGCAAAGGCTCATACGGACATCGTCCTAGCCTTTCTCAGATCTCACGGATGGAAGGTGAACAAAGAAAAAAGTTCTCTGTCCCCGTCAACAAGAGTTCCCTTCTTGGGAACAATAATAGATTCCTTAGAAATGAGGATTTTTCTGACAGAGGTCAGAAAATCAAAACTTCTAAGCTCTTGTCAAGTACTTCATTCTGTTCCTCGTCCTTCCATAGCGCAGTGCATGGAAGTAATAGGATTGATGGTTGCAACAATGGACATAGTTCCTTTTGCACGAATTCATCTAAGACCATTACAACTGTGCATGCTCCGACAGTGGAATGGGGATTATACAGACTTGTCTCCGACGATTCAAGTAGATCAAAAGACCAGAGATTCACTCCGTTGGTGGCTGACCCTGGACAATCTGTCACAGGGAATGAGCTTCCGCAGACCAGAGTGGGTCATTGTCACGACCGACGCCAGCCTAGTGGGCTGGGGCGCGGTCTGGGAATCCCTGAAAGCTCAGGGTCTATGGTCTCGGGAAGAGTCTCTTCTCCCGATAAACATTCTGGAACTGAGAGCGATATTCAATGCTCTCAGAGCTTGGCCTCAACTAGCAAAGGCCAAATTCATAAGGTTTCAGTCAGACAACATGACGACCGTTGCATATATCAATCATCAGGGGGGAACAAGGACTTCCCTGGCGATAAAAGAAGTGACCAAGATAATTCAATGGGCGGAGGATCACTCCTGCCACTTGTCTGCGATCCACATCCCAGGAGTGGAAAATTGGGAAGCGGATTTTCTGAGTCGTCAGACATTCCATCCGGGGGAGTGGGAACTCCATCCGGAAATCTTTGCCCAAATAACTCAATTATGGGGCATTCCAGACATGGATCTGATGGCGTCTCGTCAGAACTTCAAGGTTCCTTGCTACGGGTCCAGATCCAGGGATCCCAAGGCGACCCTAGTAGATGCACTAGTAGCACCTTGGACCTTCAACCTAGCTTATGTATTCCCACCGTTTCCTCTCATCCCCAGGCTGGTAGCCAGGATCAATCGGGAGAGGGCCTCGGTGATCTTGATAGCTCCTGCGTGGCCACGCAGGACTTGGTATGCAGACCTGGTGAATATGTCATCGGCTCCACCATGGAAGCTACCTTTGAGACAGGACCTTCTTGTTCAGGGTCCATTCGAACATCCGAATCTGGTTTCCCTCCAACTGACGGCTTGGAGATTGAACGCTTGATTTTATCAAAGCGTGGGTTTTCAGATTCTGTAATAGATACTCTGATTCAGGCTAGAAAGCCTGTAACTAGAAAAATTTACCATAAAATATGGAAAAAATATCTGTTGGTGTGAATCTAAAGGATTCCCATGGAACAAGATAAAAATTCCTAAGATTCTATCCTTTCTACAAGAAGGTTTGGAGAAAGGATTATCTGCAAGTTCTCTGAAGGGACAGATCTCTGCTTTATCTGTTTTACTTCACAAAAGACTGGCAGCTGTGCCAGATGTTCAAGCATTTGTTCAGGCTCTGGTTAGGATCAAGCCTGTTTACAGACCTTTGACTCCTCCCTGGAGTCTAAATCTAGTTCTTTCAGTTCTTCAAGGGGTTCCGTTTGAACCCTTACATTCCGTAGATATTAAGTTATTATCTTGGAAAGTTTTGTTTTTGGTTGCAATTTCTTCTGCTAGAAGAGTTTCAGAGTTATCTGCTCTGCAGTGTTCTCCGCCCTATCTGGTGTTCCATGCAGATAAGGTGGTTTTGCGTACTAAGCCTGGTTTTCTTCCGAAAGTTGTTTCCAACAAAAATATTAACCAGGAGATAGTTGTACCTTCTTTGTGTCCGAATCCAGTTTCAAAGAAGGAACGTTTGTTACACAATTTGGACGTAGTCCATGCTCTAAAATTCTATTTAGAGGCTACTAAAGATTTCAGACAAACATCTTCCTTGTTTGTTGTTTATTCTGGTAAAAGGAGAGGTCAAAAAGCGACTTCTACCTCTCTTTCCTTTTGGCTTAAAAGCATTATCCGATTGGCTTATGAGACTGCCGGACGGCAGCCTCCTGAAAGAATCACAGCTCACTCCACTAGGGCTGTGGCTTCCACATGGGCCTTCAAGAACGAGGCTTCTGTTGACCAGATATGTAAGACAGCGACTTGGTCTTCACTGCACACTTTTGCCAAATTTTACAAATTTGATACTTTTGCTTCTTCGGAGGCTATTTTTGGGAGAAAGATTTTGCAAGCCGTGGTGCCTTCCATTTAGGTGACCTGATTTGCTCCCTCCCTTCATCCGTGTCCTAAAGCTTTGGTATTGGTTCCCACAAGTAAGGATGACGCCGTGGACCGGACACACCAATGTTGGAGAAAACAGAATTTATGCTTACCTGATAAATTACTTTCTCCAACGGTGTGTCCGGTCCACGGCCCGCCCTGGTTTTTTAATCAGGTCTGATGAATTATTTTCTCTAACTACAGTCACCACGGTATCATATGGTTTCTCCTATATATATTTCCTCCTGTCCGTCGGTCGAATGACTGGGGTGGGCGGAGCCTAGGAGGGATCATGTGACCAGCTTTGCTGGGACTCTTTGCCATTTCCTGTTGGGGAAGAGAATATCCCACAAGTAAGGATGACGCCGTGGACCGGACACACCGTTGGAGAAAGTAATTTATCAGGTAAGCATAAATTCTGTTTTTTCCTAAATATTTTTTTTAAAAAAATAAATACAATGATTAAAAATTATAACTTTCCCCAACCGTTAGTCACAATTTTCTCTGCCTGTGTGGTTTAGTTTTGTGCTCTAAAATACAAATGCTGGCTTACATTTATTTAAAACAAAAATGATTACCTTTCTAATAACGGTAATGTACTATCTTTGTGGTAGCACCATGTATAAAAAAGTATTAAAAATGAAAACGGCACCAAAAATTGCTCACCAATATCCAAACTACATTAAAAGAATGGTCATCCAAAACCATATCGTGGTGGGGACGAATTCAAACAATTAAGTTGACAATTCTCCCCAAAATTGTATTCCTATTTCAAGCCATTCCCATTTCTTTGTCATCTAAAAACATCCATAAGCTACAAGCTAGTATTAACGCGTACAAAAGGGGCTCTGTGAAACCAAGGATACAGAGTAAGACACTATATAAGTATCTAGATGAGGGTGGGTTGGGCTCTCCCAATATTAGATTGCATTATGAAGCCATTATCTTACAAAGAGTTATAGATTGGCATACAGGTGCTAATTCTAAGGCGTGGGTTAAATAGAACTCTAATATTTTGAAATCTCTACAGGTGGGAGCCTTGTGTTGGTTTGACAAAGCTGTCAGACCGCAAATTATACAGCATATTGCGATATATAAACACATTTAACTATTAGGACAAATTGCAAAAAAATACAAATGGAGTATCATCTCTCTGTTCTCCTATGTCCCCTATATATCTCAATAGTGAATTTTTGAGAGCCGCTTTTTCAAAAAATTACTCTCACCAATTATGTGGGGAATTAATCCCCATTGCAAAACTCTTTGAGAACGGTAAACTCATATTAAACATTGTCACAGACAATAGGAGAGTTTTTTTTTTATAGTTCAAGTCCACCATTTAATACAGACTTCCACTTTCAAGGCTAACTTTCTTAGGCCGCCAACCTGATTTGAAAAGTTTTGTTTGGAAGGAAAGCCTATTAAGGGCACACTGTCACCAGCTGGAAGATGCATGTTAAAATTGCACACCAACACTCTGCCTACGTACAGTTGTGCTCATAAGTTTACATACACTGGCAGAATTGATGATTTCTTGGCCATTAAATCATAATGACAAAAGAAACTACCCAAATGACCCTGATCAAAAGTTTACATAACCTGGTGATTTTGGCCTGATAACCTGCACACAAGTTGACACAAAGGGGTTTGAATGATTTCTTGTAATTAGTGTGTGTGTATAAAAGGTCAATGAGTTTCTGGACTCCTGACAGACCCTTGCTTCTTTCATCCAGTGCTGCACTGATGATTCTGGATTCTGAGTCATGGGGAAAGCAAAAGAATTGTCAAAGGATCTGCGGGAAAAGGTAGTTGAACTGCCAAAAACAGGAAAGGGATATAAAAAGATATCCAAGGAATTGAGAATGCAAATCAGCAGTGTTCAAACTCTAATAAAGAAGTGGAAAATGAGGGGTTCTGTTGAAACCAAACCACGGTCAGATAGACCAACTAAATATTCAGCCACAACTGCAAGAAAAATTGTTCGGGATGCAAAGACAAACCCACAAATAACTTCAGGTGAAAAACAGGACATGAGGTGTGGCACTTGAAGAAAGATGAGCTGCATGGTCGAGTCACCAGAAGAAAGCCATTACTATGCAAATGCCACAAAGTATTCTGCTTACAATATGCCAAACAGCACAGAGACAAGCCTCAAACCTTCTGGCACAAAGTCATTTGGAGTGATGAGACCAAAATTGAGCTTTTTGGCCACAACCATAAACTCAACATTTGGAGAGGAGTCAACAAGGCCTATGATGAAAGGTACACCATTCCTACTGTGAAACACGGAGGTGGATCGCTGATGTTTTGGGGATGTGTGAGCTACAAAGGTACAGGAAATTTGGTCAGAATTGATGGCAAGATGAATGCAGTATGTTATCAAACAGAACGCCTAATTTTTTACCTCTTGATTAGAGCTTGAACACTGCTGATTTGCATTCTCAATTCCTTGGATATCTTTTTATATCTCTTTCCTGTTTTATACAGTTCAACTACCTTTTTCCCACGGATCCTTTGACAATTCTTTTTCTTTCCCCATGACTCAGAATCCAGAAATGTCAGGGCAGCACTGGATGAAAGATGCAAGGGTCTGTCAGGAGTCCAGAAACTCATTGACCTTTTATACACACACACACTAATTACAAGCAAACAGATCACAGGTGAGGATGGTTACCTTTAATAGCCATTCAAACCCCTTTGTGTCAACTTGTGTGCATGTTATCAGGCCAAAATCACCAGGGTATGTAAATCTTTTGATCAGGGTCATTTGGGTAATTTCTGTTGTCATTATGATTTAAAAAGAGTAAACACAGTTGATTGATAATAAATGGCTTCAGCCAAACACTAACCATGAGTAAAAGAAAAGTTTTTGTGTTTATCATTCATATTCTCTGAAAAATGGCCAAGAAATCATAAATTCTGCCAGGGTATGTAAACTTATGAGCACAACTGTGTACTAATAAATGGAATGCTGAACTTGACAATCCTATTAACATAAAATTCTGACAAGGTATCTTTAGATGCACTCACAAATCTTCGCATTCTGCCCAGATGTTAGAATTAAATTACAAAATACTATCCCACTGGTATTTGACTCCAGCTTGCCTTCATATCATTTATCCCCACAGCGTGAATACATGTTGGAGAGAATGTGGATGTGTTGGAAATATGATGCATGTCTGGTGGGAATGCAGTGGAGTAAAGCCTTTATGGAGAGAGGTGGAAGACCTGGGAAAGTACTTGTTTGGAGAGGAGTTTGTGCTAAGATTCACTCTGGCAGTCTTGAATGCTAGACCACCTAGCACTTGTAAAATAAGAATACCTCTATTTCAAATTGCTATAAATGGTGCCAAATCTGTAATTGCACGACATTGAAAGAAAACTGTGTCCCCCCAATAAACAATTATGGTTAGCCAGAATAGAGGAATTGCTAATACTAGAGGGGTATGGCTATTTTAAGGGGGATATTTATCAAATGTCTGGCGGACCTGATCCGACAGTGCGGATCAGGTCCGCCAGACCTTGCTGAGCTCTTGTAAGCTGCTGGTGCAACGCCGCCCCCTGCAGATTCCCAGCAGGGAGATGTCAATCAACCCGATCGTACTTGATAAATAGGCCACTATGAATCAAAATTCAGACTTCTTCAACAACATTAAATTTTATTGGGAATAATACAATTACTCCAAGGTCTAGACAAGGGGGCATATTTATTAAGCTCTGTATGGAGCTTGAGGCCCCTTGTTTCCGCTGAGCCTTCAGGCTCACCGGAAACAGAAGTTATGAAGACCGCTGCTCCATAACTTGTCCGCCTGCTCTGAGGCGGCGGACAGAAATCAACCCAATCGAATAGGTTGATTGACAACCTCTGCAAGAACTGCTGGTGCAATGATAAATGCCGACAGCGTATGCTGTGCTGTCGGCATTTATCGATGTGCATCGATTTAAAGCGGACATGATACACTACTTTGTATCATGTCCGCTTGCACATTGTTAAATATGCCCTCATGGGTAAGAAAGAATATAGGGTTCTCCATCCTTCAACAAAAATCAAAGTAAACGACTTGTTCTTGATGCTGAAAATGTTATGTTCTAAAACATTGCAAATTTTCATTTATGTTATTATATTGATAACTTATATTGCTGAAAATCTTAATAAAGAATATATTTAAAAAAAATATATAACGGTATGTATAAGCAGCTGTAATAATGACATATAAATATTGCCTAAATGACCTAAGATATTGAGGCCTACTTATCAAGCCGTCAACTTATTTGCATTCGCCGGCACCAATACTCTCACCTGACATCGCGGCCGCGGACCTGAATACGCTCTCCATATTTATAAAGAAAGCTGTCAAAAAGCCGCGCACCAAGTACGGGGCGATGAGCAGTGGACTATTGTTAACTAAAAAGTCTTCGATCTCCCTGCTTTTCGGCTTTTTCACAGCTTTATTTGTATACTGTCACTAAACACAGCCACTATACTAAACTGTTTAACCCCTATCCCGCCGATCCCGGACCCCGCCGCAACTAAATAAAGTTATTAACCCCTTTCCCGCCGCTCCCGGAGCCGACCGCAACTCTAATAAAGTTATTAACCCCTATCCCGCCGCTCCCGGAGCCCACCACAACTAAATAAAGTTATTAACTCCTATTCCGCCGCTCCCGGAGCCCACCGCAACTAACTAAAGGTATTAACCCCTAAACCTCTGGTCTCCCACATCACTACCACTTACTAAACCTATTAACCCCTAAACAGACAGCCCCCCACATCTCCATAAACTAAATTAAACTATTAACCCCTAAACCTAACAACCCGCTAAATTTATAATAAATATTAACTCATCCCTATCTTATAATAAATTTAAACTTACCTTTAGATTTAAATTAAACTATATTAAACTATTAATTAATCTACCCTAACTATTATACTAAAATTACATTAAACTATATTAAACTATTGATTAATCTACCTTAACTATTATACTAAATTACATTAAACTATATTAAACTATTAATTAATCTACCCTAACTGTTATACTAACATTACATTAAACTACAAATTAAATTAACTATATTATATATTTAAAAACCTAACCCAACTCAAATAATTTAAATCTACAATAAAAAATTACAAAAAAAACTAACAACTAAGTTACAAAAAATAAAAAAGAAATTATCAAAGATTTAAACTAATTACACCTAATAAAAAAAAAAAAAAACCCTAACCTACAATAAACTACAAATAGCCCTTAAAAGGGCCTTTTGCGGGGCATTGCCCCAAAGAAATCAGCTCTTTTACCTGTAAATAAAAATACAAACACCCCCCAACAGTAAAACCCACCACCCACACAAACAACCCCCCCAAATAAAAACCTAACTATAAAAACCTAAGCTCCCCATTGCCCTGAAAAGGACATTTTGATGGGCATTGCTCTTAAAAGGGCATTTAGCTCTATTGCTGCCCAAACCCTAATCTAAAACTAAAACCCTCCCAATAAACCCTTAAAAAAACCTTAACACTAACCCCTGAAGATCCACTTACAGTTTTGAAGATCCGACATCCATCCTCAAAGAAGTGGGGAGAAGTCCTCATCGAAGCCGGCAGAAGTCTTCCTCCAAGGGGCCGAAGTCTTCATCCAAACCTGCAGAAGTCTTCACCCAGATGGCATCTTCTATCTTCATCCATCCAACGCGGAGCGGCTCCATCTCCAAGACATCCGACGTGGAGCATCCTCTTCGTTCGACGTCTTCTTGAACAATGAATGTTCCTTTAAATGATGTCATCCAAGATGGTGTCCCTTAGATTCCGATTGGCTGATAGAATTCTATCAGCCAATCAGAATTAAGGTTGAAAAAATCCTATTGGCTGTTGCAATCAGCCAATAGGATTGAGCTTTCATCCTATTGGCTTATCCAATCAGCCAATAGGATTGAGCTTGCATTCTATTGGCTGATTGAGGATGGATGTTGGATCTTCAAAACTGTAAGTGGATCCTCAGGGGTTAGTGTTAGGTTTTTTAAGGGTTTATTGGGTGGGTTTTAGTTTTAGATTAGGGTTTGGGCAGTGCCCATCCAAATGCCCTTTTCAGGGCAATGGGGAGCTTAGGTTTTTTAGATTAGGTTTTTATTTGGGGGGTTAGTTGTGTGGGTGGTGGGTTTTACTGTTGGGGGGTATTTGTATTTTTTTATTTACAGGAAAAAGAGCTGATTTCTTTGGGGCAATGTAGTTTATTGTAGGTTAGGGTTTATTTTTATTTTGAGGGGGCTTTTTTATTTCCATAGGGCTCTTAGATTAGGTGTAATTAGTTTAAATATTTGATAATTTATTTTTTATTTTGTGTAACTTAGTGGGGTTTTTTTTGTAACTTAGTGTTTGTTATTTTTTGTAATTTAGTTGTTAGTTTTTTGTAACTTTGTAATTGTTTATTGTAGATTTAAATTATTTGAGTAGGGTTAGGTGTTTAAATATATAATATAGTTAATTTAATTTGTAGTTTAATGTAATTTTAGTATAACAGGGTAGATTAATAATTAGTTTAATATAGTTTAATGTAATTTTAGTATACTAGTTAGTGTAGGTTAATTAATAGTTTAATATAGTTTAATTTAAATCTAAAGGTAAGTTTAAATGTATTATAAGATAGGGATGAGTTAATATTTAATATAAAGTTACCGGGTTGTTAGGTTTAGGGGTTAATAGTTTAATTTAGTTTATGGTGATGTGGGGGCTGGCAGTTTAGGGGTTAATAGGTTTAGTAAGTGCTTGTGATGTGGGAGGCCAGGGGTTTAGGGGTTAATACATTTATTTAGTTGCAGTGGGCTCCGGGAGCAGCAGGATAGGGGTTAATAACTTTATATAGGTGTCGGCGGTGTCGGGGAGGTAGATTAGGGGTTAATAAGTATAATGTAGGTGGCGGAGGTGGCGGTCGGCAGATTAGGGGTTAATAAGTATAATGTAGGTGGCGGCGGTGTAGGGGCCGGCAGATTAGGGGTTAATAAGTATTATGTAGTTGGCGGTGGCGTAGGGGGCGGCAGATTAGGGCTTAATAAGTATAATGTAGGTGGCGGCGGTGTAGGGGGCAGCAGATTAGGGGTGTTTAGACTCGGGGCTTATGTTAGGGTGTTAGGTGTAAACATAACTTTTATTCTCCCATAGGAATCAATTGGGTATCGGGCAGCAGCGAACATGAGCTTTTGCTGCTTTCAGATTCCCATTGATTCCTAGGGCATCTGCCGCCTCCAGGGTGGCGGATTGAAAATCAGGTACGCTGGGCCGGAATAGTGGCGAGCGTACCTGTTAGAAGTTTGATAACTAACAAAAGTATTCAGATAGTGCCGAATTTGCATTCGGAACATCTGTAATGACGTAAGCATCGATCGGTGTCGGACTGAGACCGGCGGATCATATGTTACGTCACAAATTTCAACTTTTGCCGATCTGTAGGCTTTGATAAATAAGGGGAATCAGGCTCTCTATAATTACGCTGCGGAATTCCAGCATATTTGCGGTTGATGGCTTGATAAGTTGGCCTCATTATTTACACTTTCTTCCATCCCCTCTTCAAGCTGTCCCTTTACCGATTCAAATATACAAATATTCTGAAATTCAAACTATTCCAAAATCTAAACGCATTCCAGTTCCAAACAGTTTGTGTAAAGAGCTTTGCGCATGTATTACTTTACATTTATAATAAGAGCTATGTGTTTTCATGTATATAAGGGTTTTTAAATTCAAAACATAACTTTGCACCCCAAAAACACAACCGTATTCCAATAATATTCCAATCCATTTTTGAACAGGTTGTAACACAATTTGGATTTATCTATTAGAAAAAAATTGCCCTGTTTAATTTGTATTTGACCTATTGTACACAGCTTTTTCAAGTAAGCACAATTATCTAGATTCAAATAAATGTGTTCATGAAACTAAAATCTTGCTGAAAAAAAATACTCGCTGCAGCTCTGCAGCTCGAAAAATGCAGAATTTAGAAAGATTTGTAACTGCCCTTTGCCACAGCTGCAAGATCAGCTTCATTAAAAGCATTGGAGAAGTATCTCATAACCAATTTCTTGATGAATAGAATGAGTTTTACTGTCAAGGATATTACAGTCATCACTAAAAAGTCTCCAAAACCTCTATACTATAATCGCGTTTGTAACGCATCCATCAGTGTCGGCAGTTGCGCACGCATCCTCAAAGGAATGTTGGCTGCGCGAGGCAGCCAAAAGAATGTTGGCTGCACGAGGCAGCCAAAAGAATGTTGGCTGCGTGCGCAGCCAAAAGAATCCAACTGGATGCAGCAAAGCTGCATCCTGGTGGATTCCAAAAATGGCAGGATGGTGAAAGGTGGATTTCACCATCCTGCCATTTTCGGAATCCACCAGGATTCAGCGTAGGCAAACTCGAAGCTTTAAAAAAAAAAAAAAAATGCAACCTCCCGCAAGTAATAAATAAAAAAACATGTAACTGCCCGCACAAAATAGAACAAAAAAACCCCACAAAGTATTAACAAACACCTAAACCATAAATCCCACATTGCAAAATAATAAAGTAATTAACTCCTAATATGAAATTACATAATTAACATATTAACCCCTTAACTGCCAACCTCTCACATGGAAATAAACCTAATTAACCCCTAAACCGACAAACCCCTACATCGCAATAAACTTAATTAACCGATTAACCCCTAAACCGCCAAACCCCCACATCACAATAAACCTAATTCACCTATTAATTCCTAAACTGCCAACCCCTCCATAATGCAAATAACTAATTTAATTACTAACCCCCCTAACCTAACACCCCCTAAATTAACCCTAATACTAAGTTAGACTTAAATAAAACCTAACATTAAATTACAAAAAAATAATCTAAAATTACAAAAAATAAAAAACGCTAAAATTACAGGAAAAAATATAAAATTATAAAAAATAAAAAAAATTAAACCTAATCCCTATGAAAATAAAAAAGCCCCCCCCCCCAAATAAAAAAAAACCCTAAACTAAATTACCAATAGCCCTTAAAAGGGTCTTTTAAACAGCTCTTTTACATTTAAAAATTACTAAATCCCCCCTAACAGTAAAACCCCCCACCCACCAAACCCCCCAAAATAAAAAAAACTAACACTAAAAAAAACTAAAGCACCCATTGCCCCTAAAGGGGCATTTGTATGGAAATTGCCCTTAAAATGGCATTCAGCTCTTTTACTGCCCTTAAAAGGGCATTCAGCTCTTTTACAGCACCCAAATCCCTAATCTTACAAATAAAAAAATAAATTAAAAAATCCTAACACTAAGCCCCACCTAGGTTCCTGAAGTCTGGCGGAGAAGGTCTTCTTCCAGTGGCTCCATCATCTTCTATCATCATCTGGAGTGAAAGGGGCGCGGAGCGGAGGTGTGGAAATGTGTTCCCGATGCCTGGATCCTCAACGGCGGCCCACAACGGCGGCAGCCCTCGGTGGCGGTCCTCCGCAGCGGCAGTCCTCAGCAGTGTGGAGGCTCCTATTCATGCAATTGTCCGTCGCACACTGAAGATTGAATGCAAGGTACCCCATATTTATTGGGGTACCTTGCATTCCTATTGGCTGAAATTTTGAAATCAGCCAATAGGATGAGAGCTACTGAAATCTTATTGACTGGTTTGAACAGCCAATAGGATTTCAGTAGCTCTAATCCTATTGGCTGATTTCAACATTTCAGAAAATAGGAATGCAAGGTACCCCAAATTGATTGCTGTACATTGCATTCAATCTTTAGTGTATGACGGAAATCAGATGAAGAGGAGCCTCCATGCCGCCGAGGACCGCCACTGCCGAGGACGGCTGTCATTTTTTTTTAAGATAAGGGATTAAATGGGGTGGAAAAGAGCTGATTGCCCTTTTAAGGGCAGTAAAAGAGCTAGGGCAATGTCCAATACAAATGCCCCTTTAAGGGCAATGGGTAGTTTTAAGGGTTTTTTTTTTTGTTTTTTTTTTATTTTGGGGGTTTGGTGGGTGGGTTTTTTTACTGTTAGGGGTAATTGGTAATTTGTTTAGGTAAAAGAGCTGTTTAGCTTAGGGCAATGCCCTACAAAAGTCATTTTAAGGGCTATTGGTAGTTTAGTATTAGATTAAGTTGTGTTTTTATTTTGGGGGGATTTTTTATTTTTATAGGGGTATTAGTTTAGGTTTCATTTTTTTTATTTTGAATAGCTTTGTATATTTTTTTCTGTAATTTTACATTTTCTATTTTTTGTAATTTCAGCTTTGGGGGTTGTAGTTTTTTTTTTTTTAAATAGACTGCCCTCTGGGCAGGCTTATCGCCTAAATAGTAAATAAACAGATTACAACTAAAAAAAAAAATCCTAGATAAACAGTCCATACTAATATGTACTAGACTCATGAGCAAGATTAGATACTTCAGAGAGGCAATCACTTCTTTATAAATGCTGTATACAAGTTGTAACAAGGTTTAGGTGAAAACCCCACCCATTAGGAAAATGCCCATTAGAAGGATGCTCATTCCAAGCTCATTAGCAAAATGCAAATTTTGTAAATTAGGTTTTCTAAAAAAAAGGCTACAAATTAATAGCTGGTTTTGAAGAAAACCTAGGATAGTGTTGAACAAGCACAATCTTACACAAAAGTCTCTTAAAATAGTGACACATGGACACCAATGCCTCTAATAGTAACTGCGGAAATTTCAAACACAAAAATAGAAGTCAAATTAGGCCATGAATACCGGTGATCATTGATTACTTTCTGGATAAAATATAGTCAATATGGAAGCTGTAAATAAATGTAACGCGTTAACCTAATGTTTATTTTTAAATAGGATACAAAGAATTTTAATAAATACTGTCAGGGTAGAACTTAAAGGACTAGGAAACCCACATTTTTTCTTTTCATAATTCAGATAGAGCATACTATTTTAAACAACTTTCCAATTTAATTCTATTATCCAATTTGTTTTATTATTTAGGTATCCTTTGTTTAAAAGCATAGCTAGGTAGACTTCGCACCTGTGTGCTATTTGCTGATTGGTGGCAGCACACCACCAATTAGCAAATAGCACCCAGGTGCTGAGCCTACCTAGCCATGGTTTTCAACAAAGGATACATGATTAATGAAGCAAATTAGATAATAGAAGTAAATTGGAAAGTTCACTTCTAAGATGATCCATAGCGAGAACTATGACTGACTGTCTAAATGTAATCTAAGCTAAACAGCTTTGAAAGTTTCTAACTGTTCCATACAAGCCACGGATCGTATACCATTGGGGCTCTTCAGAGATATTGATTCTTTTATTCAAAACTTTCTTGTAAGTCTATATTTATTTGTTTATTAAATCACGCTTGAATCGAATTGTTCTGTTTGCTTTTACGTATTTCTAGATATACCCCTGAGTGAGGATCCACCCCTTTCAGTTCTAACAAGCAGCAAACGGCATATTCAAGCAAAGAGGACTGGGACTCTCACATGTTAACTATATATATATATATATATACTAGTTTCTTTGAGCGATTATAATTACTCTCATACTTACTAGAGGGATATACATGTACTGATATACTTCTCTTTAACGTATGATATTTACAATAGTTAAGCGCCCATATGTGTTTTTAGATCTGTTTGCTTAGTTAATAGTTTACCAGGTTTCAACCAGTACTCTTTATTTCCACTAATGAAGTCAAACTCACGGACCTGTAGCAATCTCCATTCAAGTGGAACAACCTGTCATGGTGTATAGATCAAAGGTTTCCTTCAAACACTGCATAAATATTATGTGGATCCACAGATTTATTGACTTTTTGTAAAACTTCATCCTCTTTAAAAAAGAAACGAGCTAAACACATTACTGTTTATAGGAATAGTATTTAATGGAATTTTCTTACACTAATGTAATGGCAAAAGTAATTAGATAGTCTGCTGTTTCCTTTTAGAAACATAAAATAGAAACATACACCAAGATTACGAGTTTTGCGGTCACAGGGGTGCGTTGCTAACAAGCATTTTTTTTTTCAACGCTCCCTTAAGACAACGCTGGTATTACAGGTTTTTTTAAACCCGGCGTTAGCCGCAAAAAGGTGAGCGTAGAGCAAAATTTAGCTCCACATCTCACCTCAATACCAGCGCTGCTTACGGTAGCGGTAAGCTGGCTAAATGTGCTTGTGCATGATTTCCCTATAGGAATCAATGGGGCAGATCGGGCTGAAAAAAAACCTAACACCTGCAAAAAAGCAGCGTTCAGCTCCTAACGCAGCCCCATTGATTCCTATGGGGAAACAAAAGTTATGTCTACACCTAACACCCTAACATGAACCCTGAGTCTAAACACCCCTAATCTTACACTTATTAACCCCTAATCTGCCGTCACCGACATCGTCGCCACCTGCATTATATTATTAACCCCTAATCTGCCGCTCCGGACACCGCCACCACCTACATTATACTTATGAACCCCTAATCTGATGCCCCCAACATCGTCAAACCCTACATTATATTTATTAACCCCTAATCTGCCCCCCCCAACGTCGCCGCAACCTACCTACAATTATTAAACCCTAATCTGCCCCCCCAACGTCGCCGCAACCTACCTACAATTATTAACCCCTAATCTGCCGACCCCATCGTCGCCGCTACTATATTAAATTTATTAACCCCTAAACCTAAGTCTAACCCTAACCCTAACACCCCTTAATTTAAAAATAATTTAAATAAATCTAAAGAAAATTACTACAATTAAATAAATGAATCCTATTTAAAACTAAATACTTACCTATAAAATAAACCATAAGATAGCTACAATATAACTAATAGTTACATTTGTATCTATCTTAGGGTTTATATTTATTTTACAGGCAACTTTCTATTTATTTTAACTAGGTACAATAGTTATTAAATAGTTATTAACTATTTAATAAATTCCTAGTTAAAATAAATACAAATATACCTGTAAAATAAATCCTAACCTAAATTACAATTACACCTAACACTACACTATCATTAATTTAATTACCTAAACTAACTACAATTAAATACAATTAAATTAAATAAATTAAAGTACAAAAACCCCCCACTAAATTACAGAAAATAAAAAAATAATTGCAAGAATTTTAAACTAATTACACCTAATCTAATCCCCCTAATAAAATAAAAAAGCCCCCCAAAATAATAAAAATCCCTACCCTATACTAAATTACAAATAGCCCTTAAAAGGGCTTTTTGCGGGGCATTGCCCCAAAGTAATCAGCTTTTTTACCTGTAAAAAAAATACAATACCCCCCAACATTAAAAACCCACCACCCACACACCCAACCCTACTCTAAAACCCGCCCAATCCCCCCTTAATAAAACCTAACACTACCCCCTTGAAGATCACCCTACCTTGAGCCGTCTTCACCCAGCCGGGCACAAGTGGTCCTCCAGAGGGGCAGAAGTCTTCATCCGATCTGGGCAGAAGAGGACCTCCAGACGAGCAGAAGTCTTCATCCAGGCGACATCTTCTATCTTCATCCATCCGGAGCGGAGCGGGTCCATCTTGAAGCCAGCCGACGTGGAGCATCCTCTTCTTCCGACGACTCCCGATGAATGAAGGTTCCTTTAAATGACATCATCCAAGATGGCGTCCCTTGAATTCCGATTGGCTGATAGGATTCTATCAGCCAATCGGAATTAAGTAGAAAGAATCCTATTGGCTGATCCAATCAGCCAATAGAATTGTGCTCACATTCTATTGGCTGATTGGAACAGCCAATAGAATGCAAGCTCAATCCTATTGGCTGATTTATCACTTTATCGCTTTTTATCACTTTAGTTAAGAGTTTTATGTTACTGCGTTAGCCCATAAAACTCTTAACTACTGACTTTTAAATGCGGTAGGAGTCTTGACAGGAGAGGTTCTACCGCTCACTTCTTCCAAGACTCGTAATACCGGCATTAGGAAAATCCCATTAAAAAGATAGGATACGCAATTGACGTAAGGGGATTTGCGGTATGCTCGAGTCGCGGAAAAAAGTGAGCGGTACACCTGTACCTGCCAGACTCGTAATACCAGCGGGCATTAAAAAGCAGCATTGGGATCTCTCACGTTGCTTTTTAAGGCTAACGCAAGACTCGTAATCTCGCCAATAGAATTTGACGGTAGATAAGAACCAAAATGGCCCATCAAGTCTACCCATATTACATTAGGATAGCCTTATGCATGTCCCATGCATTTTTCAATTCCTTTACAGTCTTTCTGTTTACCACCTCAAATGGAAGTTTATTCCATGAATCCACCACCCTTTCTGTAAAAGAATGCTTCCTCAAATTTCTCCTGAATCTGCTACCCTCTAACTTTAGATTTGACCCCTTGTTTTGGCATTTATTTTGTTGTGGAAAATGCTTTCACCTTCTACTTTATTAAGTCCCTTTATATACAGGGAGTGCAGAATTATTAGGCAAATGAGTATTTTGACCACATCATCCTCTTTATGCATGTTGTCTTACTCCAAGCTGTATAGGCTCGAAAGCCTACTACCAATTAAGCATATTAGGTGATGTGCATCTCTGTAATGAGAAGGGGTGTGGTCTAATGACATCAACACCCTATATCAGGTGTGCATAATTATTAGGCAACTTCCTTTCCTTTGGCAAAATGGGTCAAAAGAAGGACTTGACAGGCTCAGAAAAGTCAAAAATAGTGAGATATCTTGCAGAGGGATGCAGCACTCTTAAAATTGCAAAGCTTCTGAAGCGTGATCATCGAACAATCAAGCGTTTCATTCAAAATAGTCAACAGGGTCGCAAGAAGCGTGTGGAAAAACCAAGGCGCAAAATAACTGCCCATGAACTGAGAAAAGTCAAGCGTGCAGCTGCCAAGATGCCACTTGCCACCAGTTTGACCATATTTCAGAGCTGCAACATCACTGGAGTGCCCAAAAGCACAAGGTGTGCAATACTCAGAGACATGGCCAAGGTAAGAAAGGCTGAAAGACGACCACCACTGAACAAGACACACAAGCTGAAACGTCAAGACTGGGCCAAGAAATATCTCAAGACTGATTTTTCTAAGGTTTTATGGACTGATTAAATGAGAGTGAGTCTTGATGGGCCAGATGGATGGGCCCGTGGCTGGATTGGTAAAGGGCAGAGAGCTCCAGTCCGACTCAGACGCCAGCAAGGTGGAGGTGGAGTACTGGTTTGGGCTGGTATCATCAAAGATGAGCTTGTGGGGCCTTTTCGGGTTGAGGATGGAGTCAAGTTCAACTCCCAGTCCTACTGCCAGTTTCTGGAAGACACCTTCTTCAAGCAGTGGTACAGGAAGAAGTCTGCATCCTTCAAGAAAAACATGATTTTCATGCAGGACAATGCTCCATCACACGCGTCCAAGTACTCCACAGCGTGGCTGGCAAGAAAGGGTATAAAAGAAGAAAATCTAATGACATGGTCTCCTTGTTCACCTGATCTGAACCCCATTGAGAACCTGTGGTCCATCATCAAATGTGAGATTTACAAGGAGGGAAAACAGTACACCTCTCTGAACAGTGTTTGGGAGGCTGTGGTTGCCGCTGCACGCAATGTTGATGGTGAACAGATCAAAACACTGACAGAATCCATGGATGGCAGGCTTTTGAGTGTCCTTGCAAAGAAAGGTGGCTATATTGGTCACTGATTTGTTTTTGTTTTGTTTTTGAATGTCAGAAATGTATATTTGTGAATGTTGAAATGTTATATTGGTTTCACTGGTAAAAATAAATAATTGAAATGGGTATATATTTGTTTTTTGTTAAGTTGCCTAATAATTATGCACAGTAATAGTCACCTGCACACACAGATATCCCCCTAAAATAGCTATAACTAAAAACAAACTAAAAACTACTTCCAAAACTATTCAGCTTTGATATTAATGAGTTTTTTGGGTTCATTAAGAACATGGTTGTTGTTCAATAATAAAATTAATCCTCAAAAATACAACTTGCCTAATAATTCTGCACTCCCTGTATTTGAAGGTTTCTATCATGTCACCTTTTTCCCTTTTATCCTCTAAACTATAAATATTTAGATCATAGAGTCTTTGGGGCCTATTTATCAAATGTCTGTCCGACATGATCCGATCAGCGCATCATGTCCAAAAGACATCGCTGAATGCTGATTGCAATACGCTCTCCACATTCAGCATTGCACCAGCAGTTCTTGTAAACTGCTGGTGCAACGCTGCCCCCTGCAGTTTTGCGGCCAATCGGCCGCTAGCAGGGGGTGTCAATCAACCCGATCGTATTGGATCGGGTTTACTTTTCGACTATGTCTGTCTGCCTCCTCAGAGCAGGTGGACAGGTTATGGAGAAGCGGTCTTTTGGCCGTTGCTCCATAACTCGTGTTTCTGGCGAGCCTGAAGGCTTGCCAGAAACACAGGGCATCAAGCTCCATACGGAGCTTGATAAATAGGCCCCTCACTTTGTACATTTTATATTTTAGACCATGTGCCATTTTAGTAGCCCTTTTTTGAGCAGCTTCTAGTTTATGTATTATTTATCTTTATGAAAATATGGTCTCCAGAATTGTACACAGTATTCCAGATATGGCCTAACTGATAATCTGTAAAGTGGCATAAGTACCTTGCTATTTCTGCTACTAATACCTTTCCCAATGCAACCAAATATTCGACTGGCCTTACTGGCTGCACTACTGCATTGTGTACCAAATTTTAAATAATCTGAAATAATAATTCCCAAGTCCCTTTTTTCTTTACAGTCAGTAATGTACCATTTATCTTATCAGCTGTCTTGCATTTTACTCTTCTCCTTGTTTTTTTCCCCTATCACTATTATGGGCTAGATTTATCAAGCTGAGGCAGACAGGGGCACGTATACGCGGCCCTGTCAGCCGCAGCTCACATCTGGCGGGGCGGATTTCCCGGGAGGAATTTACCATTGCACACGAGCGCTATTTTGCGCTCACGTGCAATCCTGCTCCCTGCCCGTGCACAATCTATCACGCGCAGGCAGGAGCTGTCAATCTCCACGGTCGGACTAGACCGAGGAGATTGAATTTCGCCACCTTAAAGGTGGCAAAAGGTTAGGAAAGCAGCGGTCTGATGACTGCTGCTTGTTAAATATATATTGTAAATATAAAAAGACTGTGCAAAGTGGCGGTTCTAGACAAATTTTACTGGGGTGGCCAAGGTGGGGCCGGTGTTTAATCAGAGGGTCACATTAAAAAACGGAAACAAATGATATTTAAACATGAAATACTTTAATACTTTATTTACTTATGTATGCATGTATTTTAAAATGTAGGCCAAGTATTTGTTTATTTTTTAAACATAAGAATCCTATATAATAAATGGCCAAGTATGTTTGTCAGATGCAGTCATGTGCAGTAGAGACTGCACGTGACAAACATACCTGGCCATTTGGATCCTGACACTCCGCACTCAGCACAGAGCAAGGCTGAAACGGAGTGTCAGGGAGCATGGCCCACAGGAGCGTCGTGATGGGGGCATGGCCGGGCGTCGTGAGGGGCGTGGCCGGACGGGGCGATGGGGGTGTGGCCGGGCACCGCGAGGGGCGTGGCCGGGCACGGCGAGAGGCGTGACCGGATGGGGTGCTGCGATGGGGGCGTGGCCAGAGAGGCAAAGGCCAGAGAGGGAGCAGGAGAGGGGGGAGAAGGGCCAAAGAGGGGGGGAGAAGGGCCAAAGAGGGGGGGGAGAACCAAAGGGTGGGGGAGAGCCAAAGAGAGGGGAGAGAGAGGGCCAAAGAGGAAAGAGAGCCAAAGAGGAGAGAGAGGCAAAGAGGAAAGAGAGCCAAAATGGAGACAGAGCCAAAGAGGAGAGAGAGCAAAAGAGGAGAGAGAGCAAAAGAGGGGAGAGAGCCAAAGAGGGGGGAGAAAGAGCAAAAGAGGGGAGAGAGCCAAAGAGGGGGGAGAGAGAGCCAAAGAGGGGGGGGAGAGAGAGCCAAAGAGGAAAGAGAGCCAAAGAGGAGAGAGAGCCAAAGAGGAGAGAGAGCAAAAGAGGGGAGAGAGCCAAAGAGGGGGGAGAGAGAGCCAAAGAGGGGAGAGAGAGCAAAATAGGGGGGAGAGTCAAAGAGGGGGGAGAGAGAGCCAAAGAGGGGGGAGAGAGAGAGCCAAAGAGGAAAGAGAGCCAAAGAGGAGAGAGAGCCAAAGAGGAGAGAGAGCAAAAGAGGGGAGAGAGCCAAAGAGGGGGAGAGAGAGCCAAAGAGGGGAGAGAGAGCAAAATAGGGGGGGGAGAGTCAAAGAGGGGGGGAGAGAGCCAAAGAGGGGGGGGAGAGAGCCAACGGGGGGGGGAGAGCCAAAGGGGGGGGGGGAGAGAGCCAAAGGGGGGGAGAGAGCCAAAGGGGGGAGAGAGAGAGAGCCAAGGAGGAGAGAGAGCCAAAGAGGAAAGAGAGCAAAAGAGGGGAGAGAGCCAAAGAGGGGGGAGAGCCAAAGAGGGGGGAGAGAGAGCCAAAGAGGGGGGGGAGAGCCAAAGAGGGGGGAGAGAGCCAAAGAGGGGGGGGGGGAGAGCCAAAGGGGGGGGGGGAGAGCCAAAGGGGGGGAAGCCAAAGAGGGGAGAGAGAGAGAGCCAAAGAGGAAAGAGAGCCAAAGAGGAGAGAGAGCCAAAGAGGAGAGAGAGCAAAAGAGGGGAGAGAGCCAAAGAGGGGGGAGAGAGAGCCAAAGAGGGGGGGGGGGGGAGAGCCAAAGAGGGGGGGGAGAGAGCCAAAGAGGAGGGGAGAGAGCCAAAGAGGGGGGGAGAGAGCCAAATACGGGGGGAGAGAGTCAAAGGGGGGGAGAGTGCCAAAGGGAGGGGGGGAGAGAGCCAAAGGGGGGGAGAGAGCCAAAGAGGTGGGAGAGAGAGAGCCAAAGAGGAGAGAGAGCCAAAGAGGAGAGAGAGCAAAAGAGGGGAGAGAGCCAAAGAGGAGGGGGAGAGCCAAAGAGGGGGGGAGAGAGCCAAAGAGGGGGGGAGCCAATAAGGGGGGAGAGAACAAAAGAGGCGGGAGAGAACAAAAGAGGGGTGAGAGAGAGCAAAAGAAAGGAGGGAGAGAGACAAAGAGGGGAGAGAGAGAGCAAAAGAGGGGGGGGGAGAGAGCCAAAGAGGGGGGGAGAGAGCCAAAGAGGGGGGGAGAGAGCCAAAGGGGGGGGAGAGCCAAAGGGGGGGGAGAGAGCCAAAGGGGGGGGAGAGCCAAAGGGGGGGGGGGAGCCAAAGGGGGGGGGGAGCCAAAAAGGGGGGAGAGAGAGAGCCAAAGAGGAAAGAGAGCCAAAAAGGAGAGATAGCCAAAGAGGAGAGAGAGCAAAAGAGGGGAGAGAGTCAAAGAGGGGAGAGAGAGAGCCAAAGAGGGGGGAGAAAGAGCCAAAGAGGGGAGAGAGAGAGCCAAAGAGGGGTGGAGAGAGCCAAAGAGGGGGGGTAGAGAGCCAAAGAGGGGGGGGAGAGCCAAGGGGGGGGGAGAGAGCCAAAGGGGGGGGAGAGCCAAAGAGGGGGGAGAGAGAGAGCCAAAGAGGAAAGAGAGCCAAAGAGGAGAGAGAGCCAAAGAGGAGAGAGAGCAAAAGAGGGAAGAGAGCCAAAGAGGGGGGGAGAGAGAGCCAAAGAGGGGGGGGGGGAGAGTCAAAGAGGGGGGTGGAGAGAGCCAAAGAGGGGGGAGAGAACAAAAGAGGGGGGAGAGAACAAAAGAGGGGGGAGAGAGAGCAAAAGAAAGGAGGGAGAGAGCCAAAGAGGGGAGAGAGAGAGAGCAAAAGAGGGGAGAGAGAGCAAAGGAGAGGGGGGAAAGAAAGCAAAGGAGAGGGGGGAGAGAAAGCAAAAGAGAGGGGGGAAGAGAGAGCAAAAGAGAGGGGGGAGAGAGCAAGGGGTGGGACAGCTGTACTGCAAAAAATGGCCCGTGTACACGGGCTTTAGTACTAGTCACATATAAATGACGCAAAAAAGAATTTATGTCAGAAAGCACCATTTTATGGACACACTATACTATGAATTGTAATGGCACTGCTTTGCAAATGGCATGTACAAGAACAACGTTTCTACATCACAAACCTGATGGTACAGTACTTGATCCACATGGATCAACTTGCTGTCCCTCTGGCTGTTCCTCTCTCTGCCCCTGTATGTTTTCTTCCTCCTTACCCTCTGGAATGTCCCTCTTTGTGTCAGTGCCCTCACTTTCATCACCTGCCTTCTCTCCAACCTCCACCAACTCCTCTGGCTCTCCCTTGTCCAGCTCCTTAGCTCTCTCAATACCTTGATATGTTTCTCTCACTTTTTTATTTATTGGGGCAAAAAAGGCTGCAATGTCCATTCCTCATTTCATGATGACTACTAGAAGAAGAAAAACAATGTAGAGGCATACTGAATGCGGCGCATACGTCTCATTTCACAAGTAACCATCCCTCACTACTTAACACGGTCACGGGCAGATACTGTTGATAACTTTACTCAATAAATGTATTATTTATCGAAATGCAACAGCCAAGACTGATAACGTTAAGTGGTTAACGTTACAACATTGTGTAGAACTAGCTACCATACTGGCATTCGGATATTTGCTTCTGCTTCAATGAGTTTGCTTAGATATTTAAACATAGCAAGACCAGACATTTACAAACTTTAATTTCTTATCGGAGTGAGGATTAGGAACATCAGTAACACGGTTACGTGCAACAAATCACTTTACGAGATGAAATTGTTTTATTTACCTTCGCCTATTGCAAAAAGACATTAGCAGCTCCTCTCTTGACTTCAATACTTGTTGCTGCCATTCTCATTCTCATCTCGCATCCGGCAAGGCAGTGTTTGGATGCGTCGCTCTAATTAATCCGTGTAGAACACTGAGTCACATTACATTAGTTCCGCTTTTGTCGCTAGCACATAAAATCGTAATAACTTGATCATTAAATGATTTAATTTTCATTTTATTATTCAGTCAGCTCAGGGGGGGAGTGGCAGGGACATTTTTACAGGGGCACTGGCCCCTGTAGGCCCCTGTGTAGAACCGCCACTGACTGTGCATATTTTGTTAATGGAAGTAAATTGGAAAGTTGTTTAAACCTGAATGCTCTATCTGAATCATGAAAGTTTAATTTTGACTTGAGTGTCCCTTTAAGGTTATGGATATCCCCACTTAGAAACCCCTAAAATCAAAGACGTTACTATCTCTTGGGGATGAGATTTCATATTAGTGGATATTACGTCATTGCTTTTTGCTAATCTTTATTTTCAACTAATTTATTATTGTATATATATATTATTTATTATTATTATTACCTGTGTATGGACATTGCCTGTTTCTTTATTTATTCATTTTAATGTATTTGCAAATGTACTGTGTACAGCTTTGTATGGTTGAGTTTTCTAGAAAAAAAAAAAAAAAGAGGAAAAAAAAGTACCAGTGTTATTTCTGGATACATTTTTAAATGTATAGTCTTACAAATGGTGATTAAAATTACCCAGAGGGTACTGTACATTTTAAAACATATTAAAAATATAAATTAAAAGGCACCTATATATACTGTTGTGAAATGCTTAAACCCGACTTGGCCGTAATTGAATGAGCAAAAGGTGGAAGTAAAAATCTTTATTTGAAAAAGCAGGAATGTAAGCTTACAACCCAACACATCTTTGGTTCAGCACCTGGTTAGTGCTTTCTGATTGGTGGCTAAATGTAGCCACCAATCATCAAGTGCTATTCAGGGTGCTGAACCAAAAATAGTCCGGCTCCTATGCTTACATTCCTGCTTTTTCAAATAAAGATACCAAAAGAACAAAGAAAATTTGATAATAGGAGTAAATTAGAAAGTTGCTTAAAATTGCATCTATTTGAATCATGAAATAAAAAAATTGGGTTCAGTATCCCTTTAATATATTTACTGTTGTGTTTGTGATCTTTCAATTTGAATGAATATGCTATGTAACCTATGTTGTCAAGATTCTTCAAATCCACTTGAACATCTTTTTTTTATCATATAAATATTTTAGAAATTTAAGAAACTTTCATTGAGAATTTAAACTTGAAATAATATATAACACTATTTAATTTTATTCCATTGGAGAAAAAGCTTATATAAAATATATAGGGCTAGACTACAGAGCGCTTATTTATGGCGCCCTCGTAACCGGGCAAAATTTGCCCATTTACAGAACGCAACAAATAACCAGCCTTTTCAAGTGCTCTGAAAATTAACCAGAGATCAGATCTCTGGGTAATTTTACCAAAAGTGCTCCAATTGCCCCCAAATTTAAGTCTAGTTTGGGTTTTGTAAATTTAAAAATATTAGCTTAAATATTAGCTTTTTTATTAACAAACTGCACAAAGCAGTTTTTAGGGGTTAAACTGAGCAGGTGTGGGTTGTTAGAAAAAGAAATGTCACTGAAAAGTGCCTTTACATTGCGGTCTATGGGAAACTGTGTGTTCTCTATAAATATAGAGGAATATGCTTATATACATGTATATTTATGTGTTAATATGTGTATATACACATATAGACACAAAAATATATTTGTATATATTCATATATATATATTTAAAATATGCTGCCCATTGATGCAGACTTACCCCCTTCGTTGCACAAGTTCTCATGCCGTGTCTGACAGCATGAAAACGGTCTCCCATTGGAGCCTACGGAAGCGCGCTCTCCTGAGCACAATGCTTCCCTGCTATGCGAACATAAGATCCCATTCGCATTGCGCCTAACTTGTAATAATTGGGCACATCTGCGTGCGCTGGTATTACTGAGTACTGAGTGGTATAACGAGCTCACAAAATGGCAATTTTGCGCTCCGCTTTTAATCTAGCCCTTAGTTCTTTGAATTTACATTTCTATATATGACCTTTTAACTCTTACAATGATAGCAGAGATGTGTATTACAATACCTCTATAGCAGCTAGCAGATTTTTTTTTTCTTTTCTTAGAATAGCTACATTTTTCCTACTACAAAGACTCCTTTGATAGTTATTTCTGAAATCAGATATTGACGAAATCAGCTCTTGGTTTCAAAAATAAGTGTAATGACTGAGTTTAATAACCTGTTATTTTCATCTAATCTCCCTACAGTGTGGAAAAAACAGTACACTGTGAATTATTTACACAAGGCAGCTGGGAAAACATTACGGTACTTTCATGTTTCATTAATTTCATGGCTATGAGGAATTCTAATTATATATTTGTGGAGAAAGTAGAAACTGTAGAACTTATGTTGTTTCCATGTTATTTTATGTTTACAAACTACCAGAGGCATAACTAGAAACCACAGGGCCCAGGTGCAAGAATCTAAGAAGGGCCCCCCCCCCCCAAAAAAGTGAATTTGATACATCTTTTTATTTTTTTTAATTTTTTTACATTTAACACAGAAAAAAAAATGTGAATCAGATTACCTCTGCAAAAGGTGCACACAGTCTATGAGATGGTCTGACCCCCTATTATTGTATATAGTGACACTGTTTAACCCACCAGTACTGTATATAGTGAGTCAGTGACACAGTCTCTAATCTGCCGGTGAGATGGCAGGCCTGACCCCACCCGCCCCAGTACTTTATAAAGTGACCACAGTAGTCTGTGACATGGTCAAGCCCCCCCATACTGTATATAGTGGTACTGTATAGTGACACTGTTTACCCCCGCCCACCTCCTATTCTGTAGTAACAAGGTCTGTAATTGCTGGTTCCACAAACATACACACACACACATACATGCATAAATACACACACAGTCACATACATACATACACACACACACATAAACACCAATGGGTAAAACAGAAACACTAACCCCTGTAGTCAGAGACAGAGACACTAGTGAAGCATCATGTCACACTCATATATGATATCAGTGCAGGCAGTGGCAGGTCAAAGTTTTTTTATTGAAAAAATAAATATTTTTTTTAGCTGGGCCCCCAGCCTCGGGGGGGGGGCGGTCGCAGTTGTGACCTCGGCACCCCCTGTAGTTCCGCACCTGCAAACTACGTTATGAATGAAGAGTTGACCACTGACAGCTGCAGGAGCAAAGCTTTAGCTTAGATACACCCTGTGACTCAATATTTATTTGATTCTAGATGTAAACTATATTTGGTTTAGTGAAGCCATATTTACTTAAAGGGACAGTCTAGTCAAAATTAAACTTTCATGACTCAGATAGGGCATGCAATTTTAAACAACTTTCCAATTTACTTTTATCATCAAATTTGCTTTGTTCTCTTCTTAGTTGAAAACTAAACCTAGGTAGTCTCATATGGTTATTTCTAAACCCATGAAGGCCACATCTTATCTGCATGCATTTGACAGTTTTTCACAGCTATAGGGCGTTAATTAATGTGTGCCATATAGATAACATTGTGCTCACGCTCGTGGAGTTACTTATGAGAGGGCACTGATTGGCTAAAATCCAAGTCTGTTTTAAAAGAAGTGAGATAAGTGTGCAGTCTGCAGAGGCTTAGATACAAGATAATCACAGAGGTGAAAATTGTATTAATATAACAATGTTGGTTATGCAAAACTGGGGAATAGATTATAAAGGGATTGACTATCTTTTTAAACAATAACAATTCTGGAGTAGACTGTCCCTTTAATTTTAAAAGTTGAATGGAGATTAAGTAATTTTGTATTTCATTTTAAAAGAGAACACATTAAAGGGACATAAAAGTGCAAAAATAAAGTGCTGTAATGTGTAAGAACTTTTAAGTATTTCAACCTGGCAAAGGGATTAAACACATAGTTATGTTGTGTGTACCCACCAACATGAGATTTACAAGATAATCTTACTTTAGATATTTAACCTCATTATGGGGGGGGGGGTGGCGGGGGCGGTCGCAGTTGTGACCTCGGCACCCCCTGTAGTTCCGCACCTGCAAACTACGTTATGAATGAAGAGTTGACCACTGACAGCTGCAGGAGCAAAGCTTTACCTTAGATACACCCTGTGACTCAACATTTATTTGATTCTAGATGTAAACTATATTTGGTTTAGTGAAGCCATATTTACTTAAAGGGACAGTCTAGTCAAAATTAAACTTTCATGACTCAGATAGGGCATGCAATTTTAAACAACTTTCCAATTTACTTTTATCATCAAATTTGCTTTGTTCTCTTCTTAGTTGAAAACTAAACCTAGGTAGGCTCATATGCTTATTTCTAAACCCATGAAGGCCATATCTTATCTGCATGCATTTGACAGTTTTTCACAGCTATAGGGCGTTAATTAATGTGTGCCATATAGATAACATTGTGCTCACGCTCGTGGAGTTACTTATGAGAGGGCACTGATTAGCTAAAATGCAAGTCTGTTTTAAAAGAAGTGAGATAAGTGTGCAGTCTGCAGAGGCTTAGATACAAGATAATCACAGAGGTGAAAATGGTATTAATATAACAATGTTGGTTATGCAAAACTGGGGAATAGATTATAAAGGGATTGACTATCTTTTTAACCCCTTAACGACACGAGTCGTACAGGGTACGTCGCACACAACCTGGTCTTTAAAGACCAGCGACGTACCCTGTACGACTTTGGGGATTAAAGCGGCTGGAAGCGATCCTGATCGCTTCCAGCCGCTTTACGGTTATTGCAGTGATGCCTCGATATCGAGGCATCCTGCAATAACCTTTTTCCCCCATCCGATGCAGAGAGAGCCACTCTGTGGCCCTCTCTGCACCGGCATCGATGGCCGCAATCGTTGGTGGGTGGGAGCTGACCGTGGGAGGCGGGTGGGCGGCCATCGATGAAAAACTGAAGAGAGAGGGGGGCGGGATCGGGGGCGGGATAGTCGGGAGCGCGCACGGGAGCGCACGCGTGCACAGGGGGTGGCGGGCGGGCGCGTGCACGGGGAGGGAGCGGGTGGGAACCGCTACACTACAGCAAATACATGCTATATGAGTGGCAGTAAGGGGGGATAAAATCCCCAACAAAAGTAAATCTAAGGGATCTGGGAGCGGGTGGGTAATTGGTCTGTGGGGGGGGGGGAAGCTACACTACAGAAAAAAAAAAAAATTAAAAAAATTAAAAAAAACACATTTGTATTTGAAAACAGGGTACTGGCAGACAGCTGCCAGTAACCAAGATGGCTCCCAGTAAGGTAGAGGTGAAGGGTTAGAGAGCTGTTTGGGGGGGATCAGGGAGGTTGGGGGCTAAGGGGGGGTCCTACACAGCTGCATATGTAAATATGCAATACAATTTTTTTTTTAAATTTTAAATATACCTTTTATTTTAGTACTGGCAGACTTTCTGCCAGTACTTAAGATGGCGGGGACAATTGTGGGGTGGGGGAGGGAAGGGAGCTGTTTGGGAGGGATCAGGGGGTCTGATGTGTCAGGTGGGAGGCTGATCTCTACACTAAAGCTAAAATTAACCCTGCAAGCTCCCTACAAGCTCCCTAATTAACCCCTTAACTGCTAGCCATAATACACATGTGATGCGCAGCAGCATTTAGCGGCCTTATAATTACCAAAAAGCAACACCAAAGCCATATATGTCTGCTATTTCTGAACAAAGGGGATCCCAGAGAAGCATTTACAATCATTTATGCCATACTTTGAAAAGTTGTTTGTAAATAATTTCAGTGAGAAACCTAAAATTGTGAAAAATTTTACGTTTTTTTTTTATTTGATCGCATTTAGCGGTGAAATGGTAGCATGAAATATACCAAGATGGGCCTAGATCAATACTTGGGGTTGTCTACTACACTACACTAAAGCTAAAATTAACCCTAGACGCTCCCTACATGCTCCCTAATTAACCCCTTCACTGCTGGGCATAATACACGTGTGATGCTCAGTGGCATTTAGCGGCCTTCTAATTACCAAAAAGCAACGCCAAAGTCATATATGTCTGCTATTTCTGAACAAAGGGGATCCCAGAGAAGCATTTACAACCATTTATGCCATAATTGCACAAGTTGTTTGTAAATAATTTCAGTGAGAAACCTAAAGTTTGTGAAAATATTTGGGAAAAAGTGAACAATTTTTTTTATTTGATTGCATTTGGTGGTGAAATGGTGGCATGAAATATACCAAAATGGGCCTAGATCAATACTTTGGGATGTCTTCTAAAAAAAAATATATACATGTCAAGGGTTAATCAGGGATTCCTGAAAGATATCAGTGTTCCAATGTAACTAGCGCTAATTTTGAAAAAAAGTGGTTTGGAAATAGCAAAGTGCTACTTGTATTTATGGCCCTATAAGTTGCAAAAAAAGCAAAGAACATGTAAACATTGGGTATTTCTAAACTCAGGACAAAATTTAGAAACTATTTAGCATGGGTGTTTTTTGGTGATTGTAGATGTGTAACAGATTGTGGGGGTCAAGGTTAGAAAAAGTGTGTTTTTTTCCATTTTTTCCTAATATTTTATCATTTTTTTAAAGTAAATGATAAGATATGATGAAAAAAATGGTATCTTTAGAAAGTCCATTTAATGGCGAGAAAAACGGTATATAATATGTATGGGTACAGTAAATGAGTAAGAGGAAAATTACAGCTAAACACAAACACCGCAGAAATTTAAAAATAGCCCTGGTCCTTCAGGGAAAGAAATTGAAAAATGGCCTTGGTCCTTAAGGGGTTAAACAATAACAATTCTGGAGTAGACTGTCCCTTTAATTTTAAAAGTTGAATGGAGATTAAGTAATTTTGTATTTCATTTTAAAAGAGAACACATTAAAGGGACATAAAAGTGCAAAAATAAAGTGCTGTAATGTGTAAGAACTTTTAAGTATTTCAACCTGGCAAAGGGATTAAACACATAGTTATAGTTAACTCCAGAGCAGCAATGCACTACTGAGAGATAACTGAACACATCTGGGAGCCAATGACAAATGGCATGTCTGTGCACCCACCAACATGAGATTTACAAGATAATCTTACTTTAGATATTTAACCTCATTATGGGGGGGGGGGGGGTTGGCGGGGGCGGTCGCAGTTGTGACCTCGGCACCCCCTGTAGTTCCGCACCTGCAAACTACGTTATGAATGAAGAGTTGACCACTGACAGCTGCAGGAGCAAAGCTTTACCTTAGATACACCCTGTGACTCAACATTTATTTGATTCTAGATGTAAACTATATTTGGTTTAGTGAAGCCATATTTACTTAAAGGGACAGTCTAGTCAAAATTAAACTTTCATGACTCAGATAGGGCATGCAATTTTAAACAACTTTCCAATTTACTTTTATCATCAAATTTGCTTTGTTCTCTTCTTAGTTGAAAACTAAACCTAGGTTGGCTCATATGCTTATTTCTAAACCCATGAAGGCCATATCTTATCTGCATGCATTTGACAGTTTTTTACAGCTATAGGGCGTTAATTAATGTGTGCCATATAGATAACATTGTGCTCACGCTCGTGGAGTTACTTATGAGAGGGCACTGATTGGCTAAAATGCAAGTCTGTTTTAAAAGAAGTGAGATAAGTGTGCAGTCTGCAGAGGCTTAGATACAAGATAATCACAGAGGTGAAAATGGTATTAATATAACAATGTTGGTTATGCAAAACTGGGGAATAGATTATAAAGGGATTGACTATCTTTTTAAACAATAACAATTCTGGAGTAGACTGTCCCTTTAATTTTAAAAGTTGAATGGAGATTAAGTAATTTTGTATTTCATTTTAAAAGAGAACACATTAAAGGGACATAAAAGTGCAAAAATAAAGTGCTGTAATGTGTAAGAACTTTTAAGTATTTCAACCTGGCAAAGGGATTAAACACATAGTTATAGTTAACTCCAGAGCAGCAATGCACTACTGAGAGATAACTGAACACATCTGGGAGCCAATGACAAATGGCATATGTGTGTACCCACCAACATGAGATTTACAAGATAATCTTACTTTAGATATTTAACCTCATTATGATTTGTGTTTGATATCTTCATTTCTTAAATGTTTGCATGCCATTGTTATCCGCTAGGTTATTATTCATAGATTTAACTTAATTTTAACTTACTGTATGTGTAAGATGTTCATACTTAAAGGGACCATGAAGTCAACATTAAACTTCCATGATTCAGATAGAGCATGCAATTTTAAATTTGCATCAGTCTCTGTGCATGCTTCCTTGAAAACCATACCAAGGTAGGCTTAGGAGCAGCAAAATACTACTGGGAGCTCACTGCTGATTGGTGGATGCACATGTATGCTTCAGTTCATTGTCTCAGCTAGGTTCCTATAGTGAATTGCTGCTCCTTCAACAAATAATAACAATAGAATGAAGCAAATCTGCTAAAATAACTAAATTAAAAAGCTTTTTCTAAATCTATATGCTCTATCTGAATCATGAAAGAAAATGTTTGAGTTTCATATCCCTTTAAAGAGATATACAAGTCAAAATTAAACTTCTATGCTTCGGATGCAATTTTAAGACTTTAAATTTACATTGTATCCTTTGTTGAAAGGCATGCCTGGGTAGGCTCAGAAGCAGCAGCACACTACTAGGAGCTAGCTGACGAGGGATGGCTACACATGTAATCCTCTTGTCATTGGGTAACCAGGTGTATTCAGTTAGCTCCCAGTATATATATTCCCACATAGCATAATTCAGTTGTCAGAAAATGTTTTCTGATGTGCTAATAAAACATGGAATACAAAATTTGACCTTTAGCTAATGTCTGTAACAAGCCAGATGCAAAGGTAGATTATGTAGTGACAGACCATCAATTCACAAAAATGATTGGTTAACATAATTAACCTAACAGATTTGTTACTGCTACTCTGGAGCTGAATTTAACTCAGCATTTCCTTTTTTCTTTTTATGCCCCTTTAAAGGGATAGTGAATGTAAAAAGTTTCTCTGCATATATTGTTAGTGTTACCTTTAAATTTGCAATCTGCCATGATTTGCTGTGCATTTTTACTGTAACCTTACTGTCCAAAAACCTTTACTGCAAATAGCCCTAACAATGTGGCTCAAAACCTTGCTGTAAACTTTAACTCTAAAGCTGACACACACACCCCATCTACAGTAGCATCCCCCTATCACAATTAACTTTAACCGTACTGTTCCAACCCCCCAACACTAACATCAATGGCCTGAACCTCCAATCAACCCTAGCTGCACCATTCCCACCCACCCTATATAATTGATATTCCCTCCTCACTGCTAACTGTATTCTTGACATGACCCCCACCATAATTCCACGTCATGAACCTCTCATTGATAATTTCATCCACTACATTTCAACCCTACCTTCTAATGGTAGATTCCTACCTATGCAATCCCCTCTCCAACTGCCAAACCAGCGGAATTACAATAAAAGAATACTTGTAAACAAAAACATTTGTGTTTATTGGGGTCTTGGGGTCTCTAGCCTCTTTTGGCCATCAGCAACAAGATCCTGTTCAGTTTTGAAGTGCCCAAATGGGTTTCTTCCTCTATTTATATAATTTTGAACAAATCTGTTAGGTTAATTATGTTAACCAATCATTTTTGTGAATAGGTAGTCTGTAACTACATAATCTACCTTTGCATCTGGCTTGTTACAGACATTAACCAAAGGTCAAGTTTTATATTCCATGTTTTATTTGCCCATCAGAAAACATTTGCTATCTGAATTATGCTATGTGGGAATATATACTTTAGTCTAAGGGGCCGAATTATCAAGCTCCGAATGGCCTTCAAGCCCGTCGAAAACATCAGTTATAAAGCAGCGGTCCATAACTTGTCCACCTGCTCTGAGGCTGCGGACATCATTCTGCCCAATCCTATACGATCGGGTTGATTGACACCCCCTGCTAGTGGCTGATTAGCCGCAAATCTGCAGGGGGTGGCATATTACAAGCAGTTTATAAGAACTGCTTGTGCAATGATAAATGCCGACAGCGTATGCTGTCGCCATTTATCGATATGTGGTGGACATGATATGCTACATCGTATCATGTCCGCTCGCACTTTCATAAATCGGCCCCTAACAGTTTATTTGGAAAATTAGCTGCATCATTTCTTTAGATGCATATTTCTTTTTTTATTTAAATGCATCAGATATGGAGCCTTATGCTCTACAAATGTGCTGGCATGCAGTGAAATATGATGCAAGCCCTGCATGGGCAGCTCTCACTCAGTTCTCTAAAAAAAAGGAGTCGGAACCAATAAGTCCCCACTCAAGCTGCCTCCTGAAGAAAGGAATGAAGTTCTTTAAAATGGGGAACCTCACAGGAGATAAAAAATGTGACAGGGAGCACAAACACTGATAACATTTTTCTAATTCAAGCAGTGAGACCTGCTTTAACAAAATTCTGTGCAAGATCTTGTAGTCTTGATAGATCTTTTTAGATAATGTCAACTGAGGTCAATACTATTGAACTAGAAAAGCACAAAAATTACATGGAAAGCTGCTAGAAAAATGTTTTTTGATGGATTGGAATACTACTAACAAATTCTCGCAGTGCACATAGAGTTAATGCAGTAGGAAGTCACTGGCAAACCACCCAATAGCTAGGTTTTCTATTTGATCAGAATGACCTTGAAATTGCAATACACAAAAAAGTCTTGTGAAGCAACTTGCAAGGAGATTATGTTGAATTGGAATGGAGTACACAGAGTGTCTTCTAATTTCTAGATGGAATGTTGCAGGTTAAGGATAGTCATTTTGTTTTCAAGCGCTGGTTTGTTAATTTTCAGACCTCTAACAACTGCTTTGGAGCTAATCATAAAGATGTTTACGAAGCCATCAAGTTTTGGTTTCTTCAGTAGTATTTGTTCATCTCAAAAGCTACTTGCTGGGTAAATACCATCTTGAAATAGAGTAATTCAGTCTTCATTGATTTTAAGTGGAAGGGGGTGATAATGGCCTTATGAGCAGACCACATGATGTTCTCTAAGGATGTTTAAGCAAATACAAAATATAAGCCTTTTGTTGTCAGGTTCATATCTATCCAGGTGCACAGGCTGTCTTGGGACAGACTCAATCTAAGTGGAGAATTCCTATACCTTTTTCTGTCAAGAGATATCATCAAGCTTCCAGTAGATTTGTCTGCCTCAGTACCGACAAACAGTCTGCCCTAATGGTACAATGTCACTGACTGCCCTGAAGTTCCTTGTCATGATAACTGAGTAAGTAGCATGCCTATTATAGACAAGTAGAAGAGTGAAGTTAATAAGGAGTGTCAGTTGCTCTTAATGATAACAGAGAGAGTGCTGTTTATGCTACAACAGTAGATATATGCTAGTTAGATATCTGTGCAAAGAGTCCAATGTGAAATGGAAGTTTATGCAGTTATTTAAAATGTGTAAATTAGATCTATTATTTTAAGTAAATCATTCTCTGAAGCAAAATAGAAGGGGATTTAGTACTTAGTTGGTTGAGCGTTTCATGTCACTCAGATATAGATCAGTTATATGCTAATAGATTTTTGCTGTTGCTAATGAATAGAAACAAAGGACTTTAAAGGGACAGTCTAACCATAGAACTGTCATTGTTTTAAAAGATAGATAATCCCTTTATTACCCATTCCCCAGTTTTGCAAAACCAACACAGTTATATTAATATACTTTTTACCTCTGTGATTACCTTGTATCTAGGAACCTTCTTACAGCCCCCTGGTCACATGACTGTGACTTGTTATTATCTATTGTCTTAAATTTAGCATTGTTTTGTGCTAGTTAAATAACCCTCTGTGCCTGAACACAGTGTTATCTATATGGTCCACGTGTACTTTTTGTCTCTTTGTGTTGAAAAGAGATTTAAAAAGCATGTGATAAGAGGCAGCCCTCAAAGGCTTAGAAATTAGCATATGAGCCTACCTATGTTTAGTTTAAACTAAGAATACCAGGAGAAAAAAGCAAATTTGATGATAAAAGTAAATTGGAAAGTTAATTAAAATTAAAAGTCCTATCTGAATAGTGAAAGTTTAATTTATACTAGACTGTCCCTTTAAGTGGTGTCCAGTTTTTGCAGGACAATATTATAGTGGTAGTGAACTGATATATGTTTGAATGAGAACCAACAAAGACATCTGATTTCATGTTCTTAAATACATGTGCCAAAGTGTTAGCTTAAATTGAAGGTTAGCCAGTGAACTATTCTGGTTAATTGCATGAAGAATTGCTTGTAGACAGGTAATGAAGGTGCTCCATATTTGGAGATGTCTTTAGGCTGATTTGCTGGCTCAAATGCTTAATTCGATAAGTAAAGGAAAAGATAGGTTTCTGCTATTTTAGCAAGAAATTAAGGTAAACCTCTGAAGGTAAAACATAGATGATATATGGTAAGCAACAAAGGCCTCGATTCTAGGTGGTTCATTTTATGTAATCAACAGCAGATTTCTTAGAGCAGTTCCATTTTAGCAACCTGATGACACTCAAACCGTTATTATTAAGTTATAGAACACCATACTCACATCACTAAATAACATCAGATCCTAATGGCTAAACCCCTCACAAGAATACTTCATGACTCCAAAACTACAAAAACAAAGTAAATTATTGTACTTAAAGGGATACGAAACCCAAAATTTGGCTTTCATTATTCAGATAGAGAATACAATTTTAAACAACTTTCCAATTTACTTCTATTATTTAATTTGCTTCCTTCTCTTGTTATCATTTGCTGAAAGGTTTATCTAGGCAAGTTCATGAGCAGCAGAGAACCTAGGTTCTAGCTGTTGATTGGTGGCTGCATATATATATTGAATGTGATTGGCTCACCCATGTTTTCAGTTAGAAACTAGTAGTGCATTGCTGTTCCTTCAACAAATGATACCAAGAGAATGAAGCAGATTAGATAATTGAAGTAAATTAGAAAGTTGTTTAAAATTGTATTCTCTATCTGAATCATGAAAGAAAAAATTTGGATTTCATGTACCTTTAAAAGGGATATGAAACCCAAAAATGTTCCTTTGTGATTCAGACAGAGCATACAATGTTAAAGTTTCCAAATTTGATTCCTTCCCATGGTATTCTTTGTTGAAGAAATACATGGTAGGAAATAGCATTGCCATATAGTTCTCTTGCAAAATGGATAACATTCTTGAAGAACTGTTGACATATAGTGCTCAAGACAAGTGCACGTTCTTGAGCCTCAGTCCAGTTTCAACAAATAACAAGAAAATGAATAAAATGTTATAATAGAATTAAATTAGAAGGCTGTTTAAATTCACATGCTCTACTGAATCATGAAAGAAAAGTTCAAGGTTTCATGTTTCTTTAATATAAAAATAAATGTTCATTCAAATCTCTTCTCCTAAATTCCAAAATAAGAATCTGCTTACTTCAGCCACTTCATGGCCATCAATAATAAATCCAACCTTATTTGTCCCTCTGTGTAGTGAAGTCCTTCGCCTGGGTTGCCACCTGTTTATCTCAATAATTCGGACTGGTTAATGATATTAAGCAATCAGAATAGAAGATGTCGAAATTGGGCCTGCCTATTCTATTTATTTGTGGGCTGTAAATTAAAATGTGTAACTATAACAGTAGCCCTAACTCTTGCTCTAGCATTAACCATCTAACTAAACTTAAATTAAACCTAACATAGATCATAAAATGAAATAAAAAAGGAAGAAACAAACTTCTCAATTTACTTTCATTATCAGTTTGCACAGTCTTTTTTTGTGTATGCTTTCTGAGGTAACACATCCAACTGAGCACATGCAAGATTTCATAGTATATTTGTATATGAACCTGTGATTGGCTAATGACTGTCACATGGCACAGGGGAAAGATAAATGAAAGGAAACTTCTGCTACTTGTTTGAAATTTAAAGCATAAACTATCACATTCTAATTTTATTATGTATCTTGGTAAAAAAAAAAAAACACTCTCAGTACAAAAAACAAAAGTTGTCAATCATTTAATTTTAATCTAATACTTTCATTTTAAAATGCCTTCTTTTAAATGCAACAAAGGAAAGAAAGAAAAAAAGATTGTTGTGTCCCTTTAACTAATTCTAAACCTAATTAATCTAGGTAGTATGGTGGATTTGGCAGATGTAGAAGTTATTTATAGATCAACTAGGGTTTCATCCACAGTACTGATTCCCATAGACATACAAATAAGATATGCAAATTAACATTAATTTGACTAGTATTCATTTTTTGTTATTTTTAATGAATGTGCTGAAAGAGGTGCCCATCCCTATATAATAAGCTTAAAACACTCATATGAAGTCACTAGTTAAAGGGACAGGAAACCCCAAATTTTCCTTTTATGGTTTGCATAGAACACACAATTTTAAACAACTTTTATTTTCAAATTTGCTTTATTCTTTTGTTATCTATTGCTGAATGAACAGCATTGTACTACTGACAGCAAGCTGAACACATCTAGTTAGCCAATCACACAAGACAAATGTGTGCAGGCACCAATTAGCAGCAGCTCCCACCAGTCTATGATAAGTGCATATTCTTTTTCAACAAGGGATACTTAGGCCTAGATTTAGAGTTTGGCGTTAGCCGTCAAAACCAGCGTTAGAGGCTCCTACCGCTGGTATTTAGAGTCGTGTAGGTAAGGGTCTAACGCTCACTTTCCAGCCGCGACTTTTCCATACCGCAGATCCCCTTACGTCAATTGTGCATCCTATCTTTTCAATGGGATCTTTCTAACGCCGGTATTTAGAGTCGTGGCTGAAGTGAGCGTTAGAAATCTAACGACAAAACTCCAGCCGCAGAGAAAAGCCAGGAGTTAAGAGCTTTCTGTGCTAATGCCAGTTCATAAAGCTCTTAACTACTGTGCTCTAAAGTACACTAACACCCATAAACTACCTATGTACCCCTAAACCGAGGCCCCCCCACATCGCCGCCACTCTATTAAAAATTTTTAACCCCTAATCTGCCGACCGCACACCGCTGCCACTTACATTATCCCTATGTACCCCTAATCTGCTGCCCCTAACACCGCCGACCCCTATATTATAATTATTAACCCCTAATCTGCCGCCCCCAACGTCGCCTCCACCTACCTACAATTATTAACCCCTAATCTGCCGACCGGACCTCACCGCCACTATAATAAATGTATTAACCCCTAATCCGCCACACTCCCGCCTCACTAACCCTATAATAAATATTATTAACCCCTAATCTGCCCTCCCTAACATCGCCGACACCTAACTTCAAGTATTAACCCCTAATCTGCTGACCGGACCTCACCGCTACTCTAATAAATTTATTAACCCCTAAAGCTAAGTCTAACCCTAACCCTAACTCTTATTAAATAAATTATTCCTATTTAAAGCTAAATACTTACCTGTAAAATAAACCCTAATATAGCTACAATATAAATTATAATTATATTGTAGCTATTTTAGGGTTTATATTTATTTTACAGGCAACTTTGTATTTATTTTAACCAGGTACAATAGCTATTAAATAGTTAAGAACTATTTAATAGCTACCTAGTTAAAATAATTACAAAATTACCTGTAAAATAAATCCTAACCTAAGTTACAATTAAACCTAACACTACACTAGCAATAAATTAATTAAATAAAATACCTACAATTATCTACAATTAAACCTAACACTACACTATCAATAAATAAATTAAATAAAATACCTACAAATAAATACAATTAAATAAACTAACCAAAGTACAAAAAATAAAAAAAGCTAAATTACAAAAAATAAGAAAATTAATTACAAACATAATAAATATATTACAACAATTTTAAACTAATTACACCTACTCTAAGCCCCCTAATAAAATAACAAAGCGCCCCAAAATAAAAAAATGCCCTACCCTATTCTAAAATTAAAATAGAAAAGCTCTTTTACCTTACCAGCCCTTAAAAGGGACTTTTGCGGGGCATACCCCAAAGAATTCAGCTCTTTTGCCTGTAAAAAAAAACATACAATACCCCCCCAACATTACAACCCACCACCCACATACCCCTAATCTAACCCAAACCCCCCCTTAAATAAACCTAACACTAAGCCACTGAAGATCTTCCTACCTTGTCTTCGCCATGCCAGGTATCACCGATCGCTCCAGGCTCCGAAGTCTTCATCCAAGCCCAAGCGAGGCTGGCGATCCATCATCCGGCTGAAGTCTTCTATCAAGCGGCGGCTGAAGAGGTCCAGAAGAGGCTCTAAAGTCTTCCTCCTATCCGGGCAGAAGAGTAGATCCGGACCGGCAACCATCTTCTTCAAAGGGGTCACAAGCGGCTCCATCTTGAAAACCTCCGGCGCGGATCCATCCTCTTCTTGCGACGTCCTAAGTCCGAATGAAGGTTCCTTTAAATGACGTCATCCAAGATGGCGTCCCTCGAATTCCGATTGGCTGATAGGATTCTATCAGCCAATTGGAATTAAGGTAGGGAAAATCTGATTGGCTGATTGAATCAGCCAATCAGATTGAGCTCGCATTCTATTGGCTGTTTTGATCAGCCAATAGAATGCAAGCTCAATCTGATTGGCTGATTGGATCAGCCAATCGGATTTAACTTGAATCTGATTGGCTGTTTCCATCAGCCAATCAGATTTTTCCTACCTTAATTCCGATTGGCTGATAGAATCCTATCAGCCAATCGAAATTCGAGGGACGCCATCTTGGATGACGTCATTTAAAGGAACCTTCATTCGGATTTAGGATGTCGCAAGAAGAGGATGGATCCGCGCCGGAGGTCTTCAAGATGGAGCCGCTTGTCACCGCTTGGAAGAAGATGGTTGCCGGTCCGGATCTACTCTTCTGCCTGGATAGAAGGAAGACTTTGGAGCCTCTTCTGGACCTCTTCAGCCGCCGCTTGATAGAAGACTTCAGCCGGATGATGGATCGCCAGCCCCCGCTTGGGCTTGGATGAAGACTTCGGCGCCTGGAGCGATCGGTCATACCTGGCATGGTGAAGACAAGGTAGGAAGATCTTCAGGGGCTTAGTGTTAGGTTTATTTAAGGGGGGTTTGGGTTAGATTAGGGGTATGTGGGTGGTGGGTTGTAATGTTGGGGGGGGATTGTATGTTTTTTTTTACAGGCAAAAGAGCTGAATTCTTTGGGGTATGCCCCGCAAAAGGCCCTTTTAAGGGCTGGTAAGGTAAAAGAGCTTTTCTATTTTAATTTTAGAATAGGGTAGGGCATTTTTTTTATTTTGGGGGGCTTTGTTATTTTATTAGGGGGCTTAGTGTAGGTGTAATTAGCTTAAAATTGTTGTAATATTTTTATTATGTTTGTAATTAATTTTTTTATTTTTTGTAACTTAGCTTTTTTTATTTTTTGTACTTTAGTTAGTTTATTTAATTGTATTTATTTGTAGGTATTTTATTTAATTTATTTATTGATAGTGTAGTGTTAGGTTTAATTGTAGATAATTGTAGGTATTTTATTTAATTAATTTATTGATAGTATAGTGTTAGGTTTAATTGTAACTTAAGTTAGGATTTATTTTACAGGTAATTTTGTACTTATTTTAACTAGGTAGCTATTAAATAGTTAATAACTATTTAATAGCTATTGTACCTGGTTAAAATAAATACAAAGTTGCCTGTAAAATAAATATTAATCCTAAAATAGCTACAATATAATTATAATTTATATTGTAGCTATATTAGGGTTTATTTTACAGGTAAGTATTTAGCTTTAAATAGGAATAATGTATTTAATAAGAGTTAATTTATTTAGTTAGATTTAAATTATATTTAACTTAGGGGGGTGTTAGTGTTAGGGTTAGACTTAGCTTTAGGGGTTAATAAATTTATTAGAGTAGCGGCGAGGTCCGGTCGGCAGATTAGGGGTTAATACTTGAAGTTAGGTGTCAGCGATGTTAGGGAGGGCAGATTAGGGGTTCATACTATTTATTATAGGGTTAGTGAGGCGGATTAGGGGTTAATACATTTATTATAGTAGCGGTGAGGTCCGGTCGGCAGATTAGGGGTAAATTATTGTAGGTAGGTGGAGGCGACGTTGGGGGCAGCAGATTAGGGGTTAATAAATATAATATAGGGGTTGGCGGTGTTAGGGGCAGCAGATTAGGGGTACATAGGGATAACGTAGGTTGCGGCGGTGTACGGAGCGGCAGATTAGGGGTTAAAAAAAATATGCAGGTGTCAGCGATAGCGGGGGCGGCAGATTAGGGGTTAATAAGTGTAAGGTTAGGGGTGTTTAGACTCGGGGTACATGTTAGGGTGTTAGGTGCAGACTTAGGAAGTGTTTCCCCATAGGAAACAATGGGGCTGCGTTAGGAGCTTAACGCTGCTTTTTTGCAGGTGTTAGGTTTTTTTTCAGCTCAAAATGCCCCATTGTTTTCTATGGGGGAATCGTGCACGAGCACGTTTTTTAAGCTGGCCGCGTCCGTAAGCACCGCTGGTATTGAGAGTGGCAGTGGCAGTAAATTATGCTCTACGCTCCCTTTTTGGAGCCTAACGCAGCCCTTCTGTGAACTCTAAATACCAGCGGTATTAAAAAGGTGCTGGGGGAAAAAAGCATGCGTTAACTACGCGGGTCGTTACCGACAAAACTCTAAATCTAGGCGTCTGAAAGCTAAGCACATTTGAACATAGAAGTGAATTTAAAAGTGTCTTAAAATAACATGCTCTATCTGAATCTTGCAAAATTCATTTTGACTTTCCTATCCCTTTATATGTATTTTCACTGATTTGGGCAGTGAGCAATGGGCAAAAATGTTAAGCAAAGGTTTAGGGTTACGGTTAGTATTAAGGTCGGGTTAAGGTTACTTTTGAAGACTAGTTTAGGGTTAATATTAAAATTCAGCTAAGATTAGGGATAGTGTTAAAGGGACAGCAAAATCAAACTTTCACAATTCAGATAGAGAATGGACTTTTTAAACAACTTCCAGATTTACTTATATTATCTCATTTGCATTGTTCTCTTGGTTTCCTTTGTTGAAAGGTCTACCTAGGCGTTGGACTTAGGAGTAGCAATGCACTACTGCCAGCTATCTTATGATTGGTTGCTGCACATATATGCCTCTATTCATTAGCTCACCAGAAGTGTTCAACTAGATCCCAGTAGTGCTTAACTGCTCCTTCAACAATGGATACCAAGAGAATGAAGCACATTAACTAATAGAAATACATTGGGAAGTTGTTTAAAATGATATGCTCTGCCTAAATCATGAAAGAAAAATTGTGATTTTCCCATTTTTCCTACAGCAAAACATCCAAATAAATCCAGCACCAGTGTATCTCCCATTCAGGAGTGCAAGCTGTCAATGACCAACATCAAATAAATCCAGGTAATAAATAGCAGCAGCACCATCAATAATAAAAGCAAAGGTATTTATTTAGCCAATATCCAAAGACAATGTTTCAGATTCACATTCTTAAGCATGTCTGATTCATACATATTTTTGCTGCCTTTAAATAGTCATCAAGCCACACCCATTAAACACATTAACTCTTTACAAAGCTCCCTTACAAAACTGTTTACACAACTAGCACCATCTATTGGTCACAAGATATATTTTTATTTTTATACTACAAACAAATGCCCCAATATATTTCCCTATTTATACCTCTAGGTGGCCTTGTTTCTAACTCATGAATCCAGAACAATTCTCTACATTGTAAAAGTTTTTTTCAATTACCACCCCTTCTTGGAGATCTAACCTGTTCTAAAATCTGGAATTTCAATTGACTCACCTGGTGACGTGCTGTCACAAAATGATGAGAAACAGGTGTCTCCAAATCTCTATTCCTAATATTACTCTTATGCTGAGTAATATGCTCACAACCCTTACGAGTGGTCTCCCCTACATATGCCAACCAACAAGGACATTTAATTAAAGAGACCACATAATTTGTGTTGCAGGTATAATACCCTTTGATCTGATATTTCTTACCTGTCCATGGGTGTGAAAAAGCAGGACCTTGTATCAAACTATTTCAATTCGAGCTATTGAGGCATGGAAAACAGCCTAAATTCCTTCCCCCCTTTGTAACTTTGACTCAAACATTTGTTGGAACCAATATCTATCCTTCAAATTCCTACCCCTCTTAATAGTTGGCATTGGGAAATTCTCAAATTCTTTCACATCAGGGTTAGAAACCTTCAACACATGCCAATGTTTACAAAGAATTTTCTGTATCTGTTTGCTCCATGGGGAACATTCACTCACAAACACAATCCTGGGTGTTTTAACCTCTATTGCCTTATTTTGTAGAAGGGACCCTCTTGGAATTTTTGACACATTTTCAATTTCTTTCTGTATTAGGGCTACAGAGTATCTGCTTTGAATAAAACGTTCACCCATCTCTAAGAGTCTATCTTTAACCAAACTTCATCTGAGACTATCCATCTTACTCTTAAAAATAAACTATAGGGTAATAGAATGGGTCATAGGGAATAGATTGGGGCATTTGTTTGTAGTGTAAAAATAAAAATATATCTTGTGACCAATAGATGGTGCTAGTTGTGTAAACATTTTGTAAGGGAGATTTGTAAAAAGTTAATGTGCTTAATCATGGGTGTGGCTTGATGGCTATTTAAAGGCAGTAAAAATATGTATGAATCAGACATGATTAAGGATGTCAATCAGAAATGTTGTCTTTTGAATTTGTTTCAATAAATACCTTTGCTTTTATTATTGGTGGTGCTGCTATCTATTACCTGTATTCCCATTTTTCCTAGAGAGGTCAAAAAGCAAATTCTGTAACTCAGGGTTCCTTCAAAATGCTTCAAACTGCCTAAACCAGCCACATACAATACAGTACCAGGTTTAAATTATTTAAATAATTCATTTTCCATGCAGATATTGTGCAATGCAGTACTTAATTGATGACATGCACCATAAATAAAAATTATTTAATTAGACAAAATAAAAAAAAATGCAAAAAGATATACTGTAATATGTTACATCATTTTTTTATTGCACTATTGCTTGCATATAACTGTGTGTTTAACTCCTGCAAAGAGTTAAACTCATTGTTAAAGTATGCATCAGAGGAGTTAATGCACTACTTGGCTTAAACTGAATACATTAAGTGAGCCAAAGACAAGAGACAAATAAATGTAGTCACCAATCATCAAATCACTCCCATTGCTGTTCCTGAGCCTGCCTAGGTATGATTTTCAATAAAGTATACCAAGAGAATGAAGTCAATTTGATAAAAGAAGTAAATAGAACAAATATGCATGCTCTATTTGAACTTGGACGTTTTATTTTGACTTTCATGTCCCATAAATGTACGCCCAGGGTTAGTGCTAGAGTTAGGGTTATGGCTAGGGTTAGTACTAGAGCTAGGGTTATGGCTAGGGTTAGTACTAGAGCTAGGGTTATGGCTAGGGTTAGTACTAGAGCTAGGGTTATGGCTAAGGATAGTGCTAGATTTAGGAATATGGCTTGGTTTAATGCTACAGTTGGGTTTATGGCTAGGTTAGTGCTAGAGTTAGAGTTATGGCTAGGATTAGTGTTAGATTTTGGGCAATGGCTATAGTTAGTACTAGAGTTAGAGTAATAGCTAGGGTTAGTGTTAGATTTTGGGTATTGGCTATGGTTAGTACTAGAGTTAAGGTTATCGATAGGGTTAGTGCTGGATTTTGGGTTATGGTTAGGTTTATTAGTACTAGAGTTAGGGTTATGGCTAGGGTTAGTGCTAGGTTTTGGGTAGTAGCTAGGGTTAGTACTGTAGTTACGTAGGGTTAATTCTAGAGTTAGGGTTATGTTTAGGTTTAGTACTAGAGTAAAGGTTATGGCTAGAGTTTTTTGCTAGAGTTAGGGTTATGGGTAGCATTAGTGCTAGATTTCGGGTTATGGTTAGGGTTATTACTAGAGTTAGGTTTATTTCTAGGGTTAGTGCTAGAGTTAGGGCTATGGCTAGGGTTAAAGCTAGAGTTAGGGTTATGGCTAGGGTTAATGATAGAGTTAAGATTATGACTAAGGTTATTACTAGAATTAGGGTTATGGCTAGGGTTAGTGTTAGAGTTAAGGTTATGGCTAGGGTTAGTGCTAGAGCTAGTGTTAGTATAAGAGTTAGGGTTATGGTTAGGGTTAGTATTAGAGTTAGGGTTATAGCTAAGGTTAGTGCTATAGTTTGGGTTATGGTTATGGCTAGGGTTAGTGCTAGAGTAAATATCATGTCTAGGGTTAGTGCTAGAGTTAGGGTTATGGCTAGGGTTAGTGCTAGATTTTGGGTTATGGTTAGGGTTAGTACTAGAGTTAGTGTTATGTTTAGGGGTATGGTAAGGGTTAATAGTGATGTCGCGAACCTAAAATTTTGCGTTCGCGAACGGCAAACGCGAACTTCCGCAACTGTTCTCGAACGGGCAAACCGGGCGAACAGCTATAGACTTCAATAGGCAGGCAAACTTTAAAACCCACAGGGACTCTTTCTGGCCACAATAATGATGGAAAAGTTGTTTCAAGGGGACTAACACCTGGACTGTGGCATGCCGGAGGGGTATCCATGGCAAAACTCCCATGGAAAATTACATAGTTGATGCAGAGTCTGGTTTTAAGCCATAAAGCGGTAAAAAGTCAATAGAAACCCAAAAAACTGTATACGTAATCCAGAAATAGTATAATCCTATGTGCAGTTATATATGCATATGTGTGTTGTACAAAAGCGGTAACAAGCAGCCGCAGGCAACAAGCAGCAAGAGTCAAAGCCAGCCAACTGGTAAAATATACATATAAACTGTTGAGAAGATTTTCACTCACCGGTAAAGTGGATGTACGGGGGTTATTCAGACAGTGTCAGTGTGTGTGCCCGTGTCACAGACACTATTCAGAATCACTGCCGCTCGGGTAAAAAACCCAGGGACGAAGCGGTGGAACTCCTCACCTGCCTCAACTTATCCCTGCTTTGATCCTCCAAGCTCTAGAACACTCCTCCCCTCCACTCCGTGAACCCGGTGAGACTTCGTAGTTCTCTTGTGGTGAGTGTAAGCTGCTCAATGAACACGCCCAGCACACATGCTCCTGGACATCCAATGCAACAGAGGAACAGCCGGATAACTGGAAAGGTAAGTTCAAGCAAAGAAAGTCAGCTCCAGCTGTTAGTTAAAAAGTCAATCCTTTATTAGTTAAAACATGAAGAAACACAGCAAACGATGTGAGAGGTGCTGAGGGCGCAGCACTGTATGGCTTACACGTTTCGGAAGTGCTCCGTAGTCATAGCCTACAATGCTGAGCACCACACCTGTTTAAAAAGGAATAAAACAAATGTGATTCGCTACACAAGAAAACCCGCCCTCAATTCAAACCTAACACACCTGGTCAGTATAACACTACCTCAAAAGCTGTCATATAGCACGCAAGAAATATATAAGTAAAGTATATACATGTTGGAAAAATTGGATAATATTAGCTTGACATATAGATGAAAGTTGCAACGTATTATAAAATCCACCATCTACAGAAAGCCTATTTCAGGGAACTCCTTACTTTTGGGTACAAGTTGCCATCCCAAGCATGTTCCCTTTGCCATAGCAAAAGGTGAATATACTAGGCTCAAGAGGAACTGTACCCTTCCTACAGACTTTCTAACAGAATCAAAGAGACTGGAAAAGAGACTTAAAGGGACAGTCAAGTCCAAAAAAAACTTTCATGTTTCAAATAGGGCATGTAATTTTAAACAACTTCCCAATTTACTTTTTTCACCAATTTTGCTTTGTTCTCTTGGTATTCTTAGTTGAAAGCTAGACCTAGGAAGGCTCATATGATAATATCTAAGCCCTTGAAGGCCGCCTCTAATCACATGCTTTTGTATTTGCTTTTCACAGCAGGGGAGAGCTAGTTCCTGTAAGCCATATAGATAACATTGTGAGCACGCCTGTGAATTGTGGCAGACACTGCACTAATTGGCTAAAATGCAAGTCAATAGATAATAAATAAAATGTCATGTGATCAGGGGGCTGTCAGATGATGCTTAGATACAAGGTAATCACAGAGGTAAAAAGTATATTAATATTACCATGGTGGCTGTGCAAAACGGGGGAATGGGTAATAAAAGGATTATCTATCTTTTAAAACAACAACAATTGTGGTGTTGACTGTCCCTTTAAGGACAGAGATTATCCCCCCAAGGTAATAAGAAAAGCCAAGGAGCAGGTTCACACCATTCCCAGGGAGATACTTTTGGGTACTAAACCGAGCAAAAGTCAGGCAGGACAGGGAGTCACCTTCATAACAACACACAGTGCTCAATATCCCCAGTTATGCGGTATTATACGCAAACATTTTCCAGTACTGCTGGCAGAGGATAAACTAGTCGATACTGTGAAAACAGGACTAAGATGTTCCTATAGAAAGAGCCCTACCCTAGGCTCTATCCTCTCCCCAACACTACTGAAATCTGATAAACCAGAACAGGTTAACTAATAAAGGTTTCACTTTTTAACGAACAGCTGGAGACGACTTTCTTTGCTTGAATTTAAGCCATAAAGGGCATAAATCACCTAACAACCTAACCGGGAGATGGAAAAAGATGCTTGGTCAGTCCTGCTACTTCAAATTTGGGGCACTGCGCGTGCAATCTACTGTGCCACCAGATATGAGTGGTGTGTTAAGTAGTACTATTCTTATCAGTTTAATCCCTGTTACGTCCCCTATCAGGGGACGTGTATATGGCATGGATTTTAGGAACCGGGAGATGGAAAAAGGTGCTTGTTCGGTCCTCCTACTTCAAATTTGGGGGACTGTGCGTGCAATCGTGGCTGGACTTTTAGCTGACTGACATTTGGCAGACGGACATTTGGCCGACGGACATTTGGCCGAAACACAAGTGGCTGTCAGATAACAGTCCAGCCACGAGATAGATAGATTTTATAGATAGATAGATACATAGATTAGATAGATAGATCAATAGATGGAATAGATACATTTGATAGATATGATAGATAGATAGATAGATAGATAGATTTGATAGATAAATAGATACATTTGATTGATAGATAATTTCCCAGACAGAGAATTACAAGACATGCGGTCTACTACTATTAAATAAGATATGAGTGGTTGCACTGGGCAAGTGGGCACAGTATACGCCGTGAGCCTGGCACACACGCTCGCAGGCAGGCAACTGCAATTAGATTACACAAGCAGACTGATGTTTCACAGTCAAAAAAGTTTTTTTTTTTAAATTTACACTACTGTTACACCAGATATGAGTGGTGGCACTGGGCAAGTGGGCACAGTATACGCTGTGAGCCTGGCACATACGCTGGCAGGCAGGCAACTGCAATTAGATTACACTAGCAGACTGATGTTTCACAGTCAAAAAAGTTTTTTTTTTTAATTTACACTACTGTTACAACAGATATGAGTGGTGACACTGGACAAGTGGGCCTGGCACACACGCTGGCAGACAGGCAACTGCAATTAGATTACACAAGCAGACTGATGTTTCACAGTCAAAAAAGTTTTTTTTTTTAAATTTACACTACTGTTACACCAGATATGAGTGGTGGCACTGGGCAAGTGGGCACAGTATACGCTGTGAGCCTGGCACACACGCTGGCAGGCAGGCAACTGCAATTAGATTACATTATCAGACTGATGTTTCACAGTCAAAAAAGTGTTATTTTTTAAAATTTACACTACTGTTACACCAGATATGAGTGGTGGCACTTAGCAAGTGGGCCTGGCACACACGCTGGCAGGCAGGCAACTGCAATTAGATTACACTAGCAGACTGATGTTTCACAGTCAAAAAAGTTTTTTTTTTTTTAAATTTACACTACAGTTACACCAGATATGAGTGGTGGCACTGGGCAAGTGGCTTGGCTGCCAGGCAGGCAACTGCAATTAGATTACACAGGAAAAAAAAAACAGACTGATGTTTTAGCCCTAAAAAGGGCTTTTTGGGGTGCTGTCCTTACAGCAGAGATCAGATGAGTCTTTCAGGACTGTAGTGGACACTGAATACACTAGCCTAGCTATCAATTTCCCTATTAAATCAGCAGCAGCTACACTGTCCCTCCTCTCACTAAGAATGCAGCTTCCAAATGAATCTAAAATGGCTGCTATCCAGGAGCTGGGAGGGTCTGGGAGGGAGGGTCTGCTGCTGATTGGCTGGAATGTGTCTGCAGACTGTGAGATACAGGGTCAAAGTTTACTCAATGATGACGAATAGGGGGCGGATCGAACATCGCATATGTTCGCTCGCCGTTGCGAACGCGAACAAGCTATGTTCGCTGGGAACTATTCGCTGGCGAACAATTTGCGACATCACAAAGGGTTAATACTAGAGTTAGGGTTATGGTTAGGGTTGGTACTAGAGTTAGGGTTATGGCTAGGGTTAATGATAGAGTTAAGGTTATGGCTAGGGTTAGTGCTAGAGTTAAGGTTATGGCTAGGGTTAGTGCTAGATTTTGGGTTATGGTTAGGGTTAGTATTAGAGTCAGTGCTATGGCTAGGGTTAGTGCTAGAGTTAGTGTATGGTAAGGGTTAATACTAGAGTTAGGGTTAGGGTTGGTACTAGAGTTAGGGTTATGGCTAGGGTTAATGCTAGAGTTAATGTTATGGCTAGGGTTATTACTAGAATTAGGCTTATGTCTAGGGTTAGTGCTAGAGTTTGGGTTATGGCTAGGGTTAATGTTAGAGTTAGGGTTAGTATTAGAGTTAGGGTTATGTTAGGGTTAGTACTAGAGTTAGGGTTATGGTTAGGGTTATGGCTAGGGTTAGTGCTACAGTTAGGGGTATGGAAAGGGTTAATACTAGAGTTAGGGTTATGGCTAGGGTTGGTACTAGAGTTAGGATTTTGACTAGGGTTAATGCTAGAGTGAAGGTTATGGCTAGGGGTATTACTAGAATTAAGGTTATGGCTAAGGTTATGGCTATAGAGTTAGGGGTATGGTAAAGGTTAATACTAGAGTTAGGGTTATGGTTAGAGTTGGTAATAGAGTTAGGGTTATGGCTAGGGTTAATGCTAGAGTTAAGGTTATGACTAAGGTTTAGACATGTGCGGTTCATTTCGGATTTATTCGGAAATTTGGAAAATTCGGAGATTCGGATCGATTCGGATTTCCGAATTAAAATACTTCCGAATCTACCGAATGAATCCGCAATAGCTGCCGTATCTCCGAATAAATCCGAATTAGCTCCGTAAAATTCGGCATTCCCCATAGGAAAAAATGGGGCAGTTTAGGCTGAAAAAAAAACTAACACCGCAGCCCCATTGTTTCTTATGGGGAAACACTAAGTCTGCACCTAACACCCTAACATGTACCCCAAGTCTCTAAACACCCCTAATCTGACACTTATTAACCCCTAATCTGCCGCCCCCGCTATCGCTGACACCTGCATTATTTTATTAACCCCTAATCTGCCGACCGAATATCGCTGCCACCTACATTATAGCTATGAACCCCTAATCTGCTGTCCCTAACATCGCCGACCCCTACATTATAGTTATTAACCCCAAATCTGCCCCCCCCCAACGTTGCCGCAATCTAACTACAAGTATTAACCCCTAATCTGCCGACCCAATATCGCCGCCACCTACATTATAGCTATTAACCCCTAATCTGCTGTACCTAACATCGCCGACCCCTACATTATAGTTATTAACCCCTAATCTGCCCCCCCCAACGTCGCCGCAATCTAACTACAAGTATTAACCCCTAATCTGCCGACCTGATATCGCCGCAACCTAAAATTATAGCTTTTAACCCCTAATCTGCTGTCCCTAACATCGCCGACCCCTACATTATAGTTATTAACCCCTAATCTGCCCCCCCCAACGTCGTCGCAATCTAACTACAAGTATTAACCCCTAATCTGCCGACCGCAAATCGCCGCCACTATAATAAATGTATTAACCCCTAAACCGCCGCACTCCCGCCTCGCAAACACTATAATACATTTTATTAACCCCTAATCTGCCCTCCCTAACATCGCCGCCACCTACCTACAATTATTAACCCCTAATCTCCCGCCCCCAACGTCGCCGCTACTATAATAAGGTTATTAACCCCTAAACCTAAGTCTAACCCTAACACTAACACCCCCTAACTTAAATATAATTTAAATAAAACAAAATAAATTTACTATAGTTAAATAAATGAATCCTATTTAAAACTAAATACTTACCTGTAAAATAAACCCTAATATAGCTGCAATATAACTAATAGTTACATTGTAGCTATTTTAGCATTTATATTTATTTTACAGGCAACTTTGTATTTATTTTAACTAGGTTCAATAGCTATTAAATAGTTATTGACTAATTAATAGCTACCTAGTTAAAATAATTACAAAATTACCTGTAAAATAAATCCTAACCTAAGTTACAATTAAACCTAACACTACACTATCATTAAATAAATTAACTACAAGTACATACAATTATCTACAATTAAATAAACTAAAGTACAAAAAAAACCACACTAAATTACAAAAAAAAAAAAAAAGACTAAATTACAAAAAATAAAAAAATATTACAAGAATTTTAAACTAATTACACCTAATCTAAGCCCCCTAATAAAATAACAAAGCCCCCCAAAATAAAAAAATGCCCTACCCTATGCTAAATTACAAAAGTTAACAGCTCTATTACCTTACCAACCCTTAAAAGGGCCTTTTGCGGGGCATGCCCCAAAGAAAACAGCTCTTTTGCCTGAAAAAAAAACACAATACCCCCCCCCCACATTACAACCCACCACCCACATACCCCTACTCTAACCCAAACCCCCCTTAAATAAACCTAACACTACCCCCCGGTATCTCCCTACCTTGAGTCGTGTTCACCCAGCCAGGCCGAAGTCTTCATCCAATGGGGCAGAAGAGTACATCCAGACCGGCAGAAGTCTTCATCCAAGCGGGGCAAGAAGAGGTCTTCCATCCATCATACAAGTACCAAAATACAAACAAACACTAAATTACCAAAAATATTAAAATATTACAATAATTTTAAACTAATTACACCTAATCTAATCCCCCTACTAGATATTAATATAGCTACAATATAACTAATAGTTACATTGTAGCTATTTTAGGATTTATATTTATTTTACAGGCAACTTTGTATTTATTTTAACTAGGTACAATAGTTATTAAATAGTTAATAACTATTTAATAACTACCTAGCTAAAATAAATACAAATTTACCTGTAAAATAAATCCTAACCTAAGTTACAATTACACCTAACACTACACTATCATTAAATTAATTAAATAAATGAATCCTATATAAAACTAAATACTTACCTGTAAAATAAACCCTAATATAGCTGCAATATAACTAATAGTTACATTGTAGCTATTTTAGGATTTATATTTATTTTACAGGCAACTTTGTATTTATTTTAACTATGTACAATAGCTATTAAATAGTTATTGACTATTTAATAGCTACCTAGTTACAATAATTACAAAATTACCTGTAAAATAAATCCTAACCTAAGTTACAATTAAACCTAACACTACACTATCATTAAATAAATTAAATACATTAACTACAAGTACCTACAATTAAATACAATGAAATAAACTAAACAAAAGTACAAAAAAACCCCCACTAAATTACAAAAAATAAAAAAATATTACAAGAATTTTAAACTAATTACACCTAATCTAAGCCCCCTAATAAAATAACAAAGCCCCCCAAAATAAAAAAAATGCCCTACCCTATACTAATTACAAAAGTTAACAGCTCTATTACCTTACCAGCCCTTAAAAGGGCCTTTTGTTGGGGCATGCCCCAAAGAAAACAGCTCTTTTGCCTGTAAAAAAAAACACAATCCCCCCCACATTACAACCCACCACCCACATACCCCTACTCTAACCCAAACCCCCCTTAAATAAACCTAACACTACCCCCCGGAAGATCTCCCTACCTTGAGTCGTGTTCACCCAGCCGGGCCGAAGAGTACATCCAGACCGGCAGAAGTCTTCATCCAAGCGGGGCAAGAAGAGGTCTTCCATCCATCAGCAGTCTTGATCCAGGTGGCATCTTCTCTGTTCATCCATCCGGAGCGGAGCGGCAGCATCCTGAAGACATCCGACGTGGAGCATCCTCTTCTTTCTTGATCCAACGACTAAATGACTGTACCTTTAAGTGATGTCATCCAAGATGGCGTCCCTTGAATTCCGATTGGCTGATAGGATTCTATCAGCCAATCGGAATTAAGGTAGGAAAATCTGATTGGCTGATTCAATCAGCCAATCAGATTCAAGTTCAATCCGATTGGCTGATCCAATCAGCCAATCAGATTGAGCTTGCATTCTATTGGCTGTTCCGATCAGCCAATAGAATGCGAGTTCAATCAGCCAATCGGATTGAACTTGAATCTGATTGGCTGATTGAATCAGCCAATCAGATTTTCCTACCTTAATTCCGATTGGCTGATAGAGTCCTATCAGCCAATCGGAATTCAAGGGACGCCATCTTGGATGACGTCACTTAAAGGTACAGTCATTTAGTCGTCGGATCAAGAAAGAAGAGGATGATCCGCGTCTGATGGATGGAAGACCTCTTCTTGCCCCGCTTGGATGAAGACTTCTGCCGGTCTGGATGTACTCTTCTGCCCCATCGGATGAAGACTTCGGCCCGGCTGGGTGAACACGACTCAAGTTAGGGAGATCTTCAGGGGGGTAGTGTTAGGTTTATTTAAGGGGGGCTTGGGTTAGAGTAGGGGTATGTGGGTGGTGGGTTGTAATGTGGGGGGGGATTTTGTTTTTTTTTACAGGCAAAAGAGCTGTTTTCTTTGGGGCATGCCCCCGCAAAAGGCCCTTTTAAGGGCTGGTAAGGTAATAGAGCTGTTAACGTTTGTAATTTAGTATAGGGTAGGGCATTTTTTTTATTTTGGGGGGCTTTGTTATTTTATTAGGGGGCTTAGATTAGGTGTAATTAGTTTAAAATTCTTGTAATATTTTTTTATTTTTTGTACTTTAGTTTAGTTTATTTCATTGTATTTAATTGTAGGTACTTGTAGTTAATTTATTTAATTTATTTAATGATAGTGTAGTGTTAGGTTTAATTGTAACTTAGGTTAGGATTTTTTTTTTTTTTCCAATTCTTTTTATTGAGAGCCAACACAAGAGTACAATAATCAACAGTTCCAGACATTATCATGAAGGTTACATCTGCAAATACATTAGGCATACCATCCATTTAAAAATGATATTGTGCAGAACATAACAGAGATTCAGTAGATAAAGATGATACTGTTCAGAACATAACAGAAATTCAATAGATCAATACATGACAAATAAGATAATCGTGATCATGTGTTTAGCTCTCTCGTTTTACATTTTCATCCCCAACTAATCCCCGAACCCCCCCCCAATCCTCCGAACACTACATAAAACACAACAACTAACCTACACTAATAAAATAAAACAAAACATCCCTATCCCCACAACCCTTCCAGCCATTACTTCAGTCCTCTTTATTTTGACAGGGCTACACTTTATAGAGTAGCATGATAAGCAGGTTAAACAAAGTGATGCCACATGGTGCCTATCTGACAGTGATATTAACCAAAATGCATGACAAAGAAAAATTAAACAAAAAATTAAAAGATTAGGGAGAGGGAATTTAAGAGGTGTTGCATGATATAAACCAGGTACTAAAAAATTAATCAGGTTGAGGTAAGGCATGAAGGTATGACAACAAATTAACCTAAAATATAATAAACTGGTCCCTTCACTTTTTGCACTAATACTGAGGACTTTTAGGAGACTTAAATATGTGAGTTTGTACAGAGTGGCGTAGTGAAATTGTAAATTGCCTTTGTTATTGTTAGGAATCAAATGGCTGTTGCTGAGGTCAAAAATGAACAATTACAGAGAAGGAATTAAAAATTTGTAAGGGGTCTAAGATCGTGTCCAAATCTACTCTGGGGGTAACAGTGACATTATATGCATTCGGTTAATGTAGACCTTACAGGTATTTATAAGTTAATCCTGGCAGCTTAGTGAGTATGTAGCATATGGGGGCATTTATAGGGCGTAACTTGAGTATAGAAGACTAAGCAGGGAGTTATAGACAGTTAGATGAAAAGAGAACGATGAGTGAGACATAAAATGTTAAAGCTTATCTGATTACTTACGGGTTACTAAGGGAACATATTCCCAGTGAGTTAAGTGGAGCCACGTATTGATCCCCACTTTCCAAACCAACATAAAATGAAACAAAAGGCAAACAGGCTGCTAATCAGAGTCTAATAAATATCCAGACTCTCTCTGAATAGAGTGATAGTGTTACATAAAAATAGAAATAGAAACATGACACCGTGAATGTAGGAGGTTGCTATATGTATAGTTGCAGGTTAGTCCGTTAGTTATTCCCAAGTGTTATCCGTATGATAAGCATTGTGTTGTAGGGCACGTATGAAAATGGCTAAGCTCTTCCAATTTATTGTATCATTTAATGTATTCTCTGCTAGACTGTGTGGGTTAGATTTTTAATGCAAAATTAGCTGTGATGCAATCAAGACTGTAGATGTATATAGGAACCCATACAGTGTTAAAGATTCTTGGCTGCTAGTCAATTGTTTTAACCAAATATTTGACTAAACATTAACGCACCTTATGCTCAGTTAGGAAGGGGTGCATGCAATTTGTTATACTGCACAAATACCGTATGTGGTGACCATTAGAAGTCTGCAGACAGATGTATTTTAAAGTGTTGTTTCAGAGGGGTAGCTTTCAGTATGCATTTATTTATTGTGACATAGAATTCAGCCCCGGCATCCCCGCTACAGCACGGTGACAATGTGAACACACTATTACACTAACTGTTAACATCTGTCCTAAGACTCAAAGCTAGGGAGCAAAGTAAGCAGTTTCGGCAGAAATATAAAGCAAAACAAAATAAAAACAAGCTGTATTGGACATGTCAAGATGAGTATGTCATCTATTGCTGGCAAGATTTTTTAAGATCACATACGCTGGGGGAAATACTGTGCTTGTTTGAAAACCAAGAAAATATATTTACTCAAACACAATAGGCGATAAACAATCCCCTGTACTGCTGTCCGATTAGACCTTCAGCCTATGCCAGTGGCCCGTTGGGCGTAGGGCCGCCGCACGGACCCAGCAAAGTGTGTAGAAGTCTCAGCTAGAGGCACCAATCCCACAGCGAGAAGCAGGCAAAACAGTGTGATAGAAAGGCACCCGTCGCCATCCGAATGCAGCAGCAAGTCATTCTGTGAGATGGTTTCCCGTAGTGAAATAGTGACAGCTGCAGCTTGCCTGCTCCGCTGTGCAGCGTGAATCATAAAGCTGCCGTCTTCTCCCCATAATGAGGTTACAGTGTTAGCATCTATGGGCACAGCAGTTGGAGCGGGGCTCCCCCCACCCGTCCAGGGCACCGCAGAAACATGTCTGCTGGGCTAGATAACAGGCAAACAGCATGGAGGTCGGGCTGAAACGGGTCCGAAACACAAAACGCGGGGCCACTAGCCCCCCCACTCCCACAGGCCGACAGGAGCTCCGAGGTCCGGCGCGTCTCTTCAGAAGGGAGTCTGGGGTAAGTCAATGTCTGAGAGACATTAATGGCATTTATTGTCCCCGCTTCGAGCATGGCCAAGTTATTTGGTTGTAATAGAAGGATAGGGGAGTGTGATCCTTCTACGATGCCGCTATCCAGAGTGCCTGATATCAGGTTAGTTGGTGGAAGCTGCCGAGGTGCGGCTGGACATGTAGAAATGATATCAGTGTGCTCAGGTGTATTAAGCCTTCGTATTTCACAGCGGAGTTCCTTCATAGCTAGTGTTAGAGAGTCTAATGCAGGCAAAAAGACCTCTATTAGGGCCTCAGCAATGCGCGCCATCTTGATGATCGGTGTGTACACGTCTGTAGGTCCAGTAACAAATCTTAACTCTTCAGTGTCTTCTCGGAGGCCAGGAGATGTAATGTCCCGATCCTAAAGGTTTCCCGGGCACAATTATTGCCAAGGGAGGTATGGATAGCTGAAGATTCCACCACACTGCACTCAGAAGCAGGATTCAGTCACGGAGCTCTGTGAGTTTGTGGCCATCTTGGTGAGCCGCCTACCGGAAGTCCAGCTTAGGATTTATTTTACACGTAATTTTGTAATTATTTTAACTAGGTAGCTATTAAACAGTAAATATCTATTTAATAGCTATTTTACCTAGTTAAAATAAATACAAAGTTGCCTGTAAAATAAATATAAATCCTAAAATAGCTACAATGTAACTATTAGTTATATTGTAGCTATATTAGGGTTTATTTTACAGGTAAGTATTTAGTTTTAAATAGGATTAATTTATTTAATTAATTTAATGATAGTGTAGTGTTAGGTGTAATTGTAACTTAGGTTAGGATTTATTTTACAGGTAAATTTGTATTTATTTTAGCTAGGTAGTTATTAAATAGTTATTAACTATTTAATAACTATTAAACCTAGTTAAAATAAATACAAAGTTGCCTGTAAAATAAATATAAATCCTAAAATAGCTACAATGTTACTATTAGTTATATTGTAGCTATATTAATAGCTAGTAGGGGGCTTAGATTTGGTGTAATTAGTTTAAAATTATTGTAATATTTTATTATTTTTGGTAATTTAGTGTTTGTTTGTTTTTTGGTACTTTTCTGATGGATGGAAGACCTCTTCTTGCCCCGCTTGGATGAAGACTTCTGCCGGTCTGGATGTACTCTTCTGCCCCATCGGATGAAGACTTCGGCCCGGCTGGGTGAACACGACTCAAGGTAGGGAGATCTTCAGGGGGTAGTGTTAGGTTTATTTAAGGGGGGTTTGGGTTAAAGTAGGGGTATGTGGGTGGTGGGTTGTAATGTGGGGGGGGGGTATTGTGTTTTTTTTTACAGGAAAAAGAGCTGTTTTCTTTGGGGCATGCCCCGCAAAAGGCCCTTTTAAGGGCTGGTAAGGTAATAGAGCTGTTAACTTTTGTAATTTAGTATAAGGTAGGGCATTTTTTTATTTTGGGGGGCTTTGTTATTTTATTAGGGGGCTTAGATTAGGTGTAATTAGTTTAAAATTCTTGTAATATTTTTTTATTTTTGTAATTTAGTGGGGGGGGTTTTGTACTTTAGTTTAGTTTATTTAATTGTATTTAATTGTAGGTACTTGTAGTTAATTTATTTAATGATAGTGTAGTGTTAGGTTTAATTGTAACTTAGGTTAGGATTTATTTTACAGGTAATTTTGTAATTATTTTAACTAGGTAGCTATTAAATAGTCAATAACTATTTAATAGCTATTGTACCTAGTTAAAATAAATACAAAGTTGCCTGTAAAATAAATATAAATCCTAAAATAGCTACAATGTAACTATTAGTTATATTGTAGCTATATTAATAGCTAGTAGGGGGCTTAAATTAGGTGTAATTAGTTTAAAATTATTGTAATATTTTATTATTTTTGGTAATTTAGTGTTTGTTTGTATTTTGGTACTTATGATGGATGGAAGACCTCTTCTTGCCCCGCTTGGATGAAGATTTCTGCCGGTCTGGATGTCCTCTTCTGCCCCATCGGATGAAGACTTCGGCCCGGCTGGCTGAACACGACTCAAGGTAGGGAGATCTTCAGGGGGGTAGTGTTAGGTTTATTTAAGGGGAATTTGGGTTAGAGTAGGGGTATGTGGGTGGTGGGTTGTAATGTGGGGGGGGGGGGTATTGTGTTATTTTTTTACAGGCAAAAAAGCTGTTTTCTTTGGGGCATGCCCCCGCAAAAGGCCCTTTTAAGGGCTGGTAAGGTAATAAAGCTGTTAACTTTTGTAATTTAGTATAGGGTAGGGCATTTTTTTTATTTTGGGGGGCTTTGTTATTTTATTAGGGGGCTTAGATTAGCTGTAATTAGTTTAAAATTCTTGTAATATTTTTTTATTTTTTGTAATTTAGTGTTTTGTTTTTTTTTGTAATTTAGTGGGGGGTTTTTTGTACTTTAGTTTAGTTTATTTAATTGTAGATAATTGTAGGTACTTGTAGTTAATTTATTTAATTATAGTGTAGTGTTAGGTTTAATTGTAACTTAGGTTAGGATTTATTTTACAGGTAATTTTGTAATTATTTTAACTAGGTAGCTATTAATTAGTCAATAACTATTTAATAGCTATTGTACCTAGTTAAAATAAATACAAAGTTGCCTGTAAAATAAATATAAATGCTAAAATAGCTACAATGTAACTATTAGTTATATTGCAGCTATATTAGGGTTTATTTTACAGGTAAGTATTTAGTTTTAAATAGGATTCATTTATTTAATTAATTTAATGATAGTGTAGTGTTAGGTGTAATTGTAACTTAGGTTAGGATTTATTTTACAGGTAAATTTGTATTTATTTTAGCTAAGTAGTTATTAAATAGTTAATAACTATTTAATAACTATTGTACCTAGTTAAAATAAATACAAAGTTGCCTGTAAAATAAATATAAATGCTAAAATAGCTACAATGTAACTATTAGTTATATTGCAGCTATATTAGGGTTTATTTTACAGGTAAGTATTTAGTTTTAAATAGGATTCATTTATTTAACTATAGTAAATTTATTTCATTTTATTTAAATTATATTTAAGTTAGGGGGTGTTAGTGTTAGGGTTAGACTTAGGTTTAGGGGTTAATAACCTTATTATAGTAGCGGCGACGTTGGGGGCGGGAGATTAGGGGTTAATAATTGTATTTAAGAAAGACAAAGTTATTTTCTCCCTTCCGTGTGTGTATTAGGATAAAGCTTCACCCCTCACCCTAAACAATAGGTGCATACATATAAATAATAAAGAGAGCGGTTATAACACCGGTTTTACTCACGAGTCCATGTCTGCGCTCGGTCCTGGGGAAGCAGTGCAATACCTCTAACTGCTCCCCTGTTCAAGCATGCAGGTATCCTCGACTTCAGTGAGACCGTGTAACCGCTTCCAATCGGCGTCTGACGTCACAGTGTAGATCCGCTGTGCAATCCAATTGGGCGGGTGAGGGGGCTTGGTCTGGAGTTGGTAAACGGTATCCTCATTGGCTTGGAGTAGGCAACAAACATCAAAGGTACAGAGGAGAACCGATACAACTTGGTGCTTCACAAAAACTTTTCTTTATTCCATTAAAAACAGCAACTTCAACGTAAACATGCAACGAACACACTTCAGCAAAGTGCATAGATACAGGATGGTGGCCACTAATGCTGCTGACGCGTTTCGGCTACCTGTGCCGTAGTCATAGCATGACCAGTGACCCTCATACCCAGCTTAAAAAGGTGTTGCTTGTATCTCATTGGTTAAGAACACAAGCACACCTCCTGTATGAGAGGCTTTAATTATGCCTCTTTTTGCGTGCACAATGATAATAGCAAAATCATCTAAGGATATATGTGAGTCCCTGACCTGTCATGATTACAATAATATATTACATAAAAATCATGCATGTATATGTATATATCCGTATACATTGATAGAGAGTTATACATCATATTGAATATTAGAAGTTGAAACATTTATAAAGTGTACCAATCAGATACATTCCATACGTGGCAGATAAAGTGTCTAGTAACTAAAAGCACCAAAAACCAGATAAGTGCATAGGTAAAACGGGTTTATAATAAAATAGGATAATATAGTGTTTTATTTATCTGCCACGTATGGAATGTATCTGATTGATACGCTTTATAAATGTTTCAACTTCTAATATTCAATATGATGTATAACTCTCTATCAATGTATACGGATATATACATATAGATGCATGATTTTTATGTAATATATTATTGTAATCATGACAGGTCAGAGACTCACATATATCCTTAGATGATTTTGCTATTATCATTGTGCAGGCAAAAAGAGGCATAATTAAAGCCTCTCATACAGGAGGTGTGCTTGTGTTCTCAACCAATGAGATACAAGCAACACCTTTTTAAGCTGGGTATGAGGGTCACTGGTCATGCTATGACTACGGCACAGGTAGCCGAAACGCGTCAGCAGCATTAGTGGCCACCATCCTGTATCTATGCACTTTGCTGAAGTGTGTTCGTTACATGTTTACGTTGGAGTTGCTGTTTTTAATGGAATAAAGAAAAGTTTTTGTGAAGCACCAAGTTGTATCGGTTCTCCTCTGTACCTTTGATGTTTGTTAATAATTGTAGGTAGGTGGCGGCGATGTTAGGGAGGGCAGATTAGGGGTTAATAAAATGTATTATAGTGTTTGCAAGGCGGGAGTGCGGCGATTTAGGGGTTAATACATTTATTATAGTGGCGGCGATTTGCGGTCGGCAGATTAGGGGATAATACTTGTAGTTAGATTGTGGCGACGTTGGGGGGGGCAGATTAGGGGTTAATAACTATAATGTAGGGGTCGGCGATGTTAGGGACAGCAGATTAGGGGTTAATAGCTATCATTTTAGGTTGCGGCGATATCAGGTCGGCAGATTAGGGGTTAATACTTGTAGTTAGATTGCGGCGACGTTGGGGGGGCAGATTAGGGGTTAATAACTATAATGTAGGGGTCGGTGGTGTTAGGGACAGCAGATTAGGGGTTAATAGCTATAATGTAGGCGGTGGCGATATCGGATCGGCAGATTAGGGGTTAATACTTGTAGTTAGATTGCGGCGACGTTGGGGGGGCATATTAGGGGTTAATATGGTTATAATGTAGGGGTAGGCGGTGTTAGGGACAGCAGATTAGGGGTTAATAGCTATAATGTAGGCGGCGGTGATATCGGGTCGGCAGATTAGGGGTTAATACTTGTCGTTAGATTGCGGGGACGTTGGGGGGGGCAGATTAGGGGTTAATAACTATAATGTAGGGGTCGGTGGTGTTAGGGACAGCAGATTAGGGGTTAATAGTTATAATGTAGGTTGCGGCGATATCCGATCGGCAGATTAGGGGTTAAATAAAGTTATTATAGGGTTTGCGATGTGGGGGGGCCTCGGTTTAGTGGTTCATAGGTAGTTTATGGGTGTTAGTGACTTAGTGTACTAAATGGGTGTTAGTGTACTAAAACATACCGAATTTCGGAACCGAATAGAACCAAATTCAGCCGAATCCGAATAAATCCGAAACGAATTTATTCGGATCCGAATAAATCCAAAACAAATTTATTCGAATCTGAATAAATCCGAAACGAATTCATTCAGATTTTGCCGAATCCGATTCGATCCGAACCGAAATTCGAAAAGTCAGAATCGATCCGAACCGAAAACGAACCGACTTTTTTAGCCGTGCACATGTCTACTAAGGTTATTACTAGAATTAGGGTTATGGCTAGGGTTAGTGCTAGAGTTAGTGTTAGTATAAGAGTTAGGGTTATGGTTAGGGTTAGTATTAGAGTTAGGGTTATGGCTAAGGTTAGTGCTATAGTTTGGGTTATGGTTAGAGTTATGGCTAGGGTTAGTGCTAGAGTAAAGGTCATGTCTAGGGTTAGTGCTAGAGTTAGGGTTATGGCTAGGGTTAGCAATAGACTTTGGGTTATGGCTAGGGTTAGTGCTAGAGATAGGGTTATGGCTAGGGTTAGTGATAGATTTTGGGTTATGGTTAGGGTTAGTACTAGAGTTAGTGTTATGGTTAGGGTTATGGTAAGGGTTAATACTAGAATTAGGGTTATGGTTAGGGTTGGTACTAGAGTTAGGATTATGGCTAGGGTTAATGCTAGAGTTAAGTTTTATGGCTAGAGTTAGGGTTATGGCTAGGGTTAGTGCTAGATTTGGGGTTAGGGTTAGTACTAGAGTCAGTGTTATGGCTAGGGTTAGTACTAGAGTTAGGGGTATGGTTAGGGTTGGTACTAGAGTTAGGATTATGGCTAGGTTTAATGCTAGAGATAAGGTTAGGGCTATGGTTATTACTAGAATTTGGGTTATGGCTAGGGTTAGTGCTAGAGTTAAGGTTATGACTAGGGTTAGTGTTAGAGTTAAGGTTAGTATTAGAGTTAGGGTTATGTTAGGGTTAGTACTAGAGTTAGGGTTATGGTTATTGTTATGGCTAGGGTTAGTGCTAGAGTTTGGGGTATGGAAAGGCTTAATACTAGAGTTAGAGTTATGGTTAAGGTTGGTACTAGAGTTAGGATTATGGCTAGGGTTAATGCTAGAGTTAAGGTTATGGCTAGGGGTATTACTAGAATTAGGGTTATGGCTATGGTTAGTGCTATAGTTTGGGTTATGGTTCGGGTTATGGCTAGGGTTAGTGCAAGAGTTTGGGTTATGGTTATGGTTATGGCTAGGGTTAATGCTAGAGTTAGAGGTATGGTAAGGGTTAATACTAGAGTTAGGGTTATAGTTAAGGTTGGTATTAGAGGCTAGGGTTAATGCTAGAGTTAAGGTTATAGCTAGGGGGATTACTAGAATTAGGGTTATGGCTAGGGTTAGTGCTAGAGTTAAGGTTATGGCTAGGGTTAGTGCTAGATTTAGGGGTAGTAATAGAGTTATGGCTAAGGTTAGTGCTATAGTTTGGGTTATGGTTAGGGTTATGGCTAGGGTTAGTGCTAGAGTTTGGGTTAGTATTAGAGTTAGGGTTATGGCTAAGGTTAGTGCTATAGTTTGGGTTATTGTTAGGGTTATGGCTAGGGTTAGTGCTAGAGTTAGGGTTATGGCATTAAAAATTTGTTTAAAGGGAAAATGTGCATTGGGAACCCATTTAAGAGATAGAAAAGTGAAAACTAAAATGTGTATAGTTGATTTTGAATTTTAAATAAAAGCATTTTTGCAATATACTCTCATTAGCATAAAAGCTTCTAGTAAAAACGATTACTGTTTTTCAGCGGCATACGAACATATGCTGTTTGGGCCCATGCATCAGTATTCAAGTTTAGAGAGCTGGGGGTGGTGTGTATTGTGCCTGTGAAGGTTTAATTTGTGTAATGCAGAAGCCACTGCTGACTCTCAGAGAAGGTCTGGTGTTTGAATACTGGTGCAAATGCCCTCACAGCATATGTGTGTATGCCATTTAAAAAACTGTAATAACTTTTACTAGAAGCATTTGTGCTAATTGTAGTTTATTGCAAAAATTATTCTTTTTATATGCACATTTAAATTTTGACTTTTCTATCTCTTTAAAGGGGAAATGGTTTCACAGTTCAATATCTCTTTAAAAACTAATAATGAGCATCTTTAAAGTAGATTTTTGTTTCTTGGGAAAACTATTTGAAGTCAAAAAGGGTAAATAAGATAGTGTCTCATGATGAAGTACTACTCTTTTATATATTTAATTATAGGCGATTATTATCTATCAACATCTGTCTATGTATTTATCTAATTATTTATATCTCTATTATGAAATTATCTATTATATATGTATGTATGTATCAATCAATCTGTATATCTATCCATCTATCCACATCTATAGTCTTTCATCTATCTATATCACTCTATCTAATCTATCAACAGATGGACCTTACATCTACCTTTCATCCATCTATCTATTATCATCTAATCTATCATCTTTCTTTTTTCTTTCCTTCTTTTTCTTTCTGTCTTTCTTTCTTCTATCTATCTATCTTTATCTATCTATCTAGCTAGCTATGTACCTATTATCTGTCTATCTGTCATCTATCTATCATCTATCTATCTATCTTTCTATCTATCATATATCTATTATCTATCGATCTATATATCTATATATATCATTCATATATAATATATCTATATGCATCAAACAATCAATCAATCAATCTATCATCTATCTTTTTGCAGTAGACCAGAGTTATTGATAAGTATATTGACTACAGTAGCTCTACTTAAGTCTTCAAAGTAATTCTGTAGTCCATGCTACTTAAACTGCAGTAACTGTGAACATCTATTGACATTAACTAAAGATTGTTTATATTACACTTCTCCCCAGATTAACTGTATGGAAAATATGTGTTATAACAGAACATTCCCTTTAGCACAAGTATAATGCTTGCAATGTATATTAGACTGGGGGATGTTTGAGGTCAGGTCGATCTGAGTGGAAGGATAGAGGGCACAGTAAGTGAGGGAGGGGTGTGATGTGTGTGTTAGAGAATATCATAGTTTGGTGTTAAGAAGTAGGTTATGATGTCTGGGCATAAGGTGGGAGGAAAGGCTGATCTGTGCTAATAAGATGAGGAGCGGGATATGTAACTTTAGGCGGTGGTCTAAGAAGAGACTGTAAGGAATCAGATTTCAGTGCTGGGAGTCCTGATTTCAGTGAGTCACTAAGGAACCTCAGAGCTGCCTTTGTTTCACTCTGCTCTGGAAAGCAGAGAGAAAGCTGCACACTTTAACTTTTTTTTAATATTTATTGTGCTTGTTCATCCTATTGTTTTATTTTCATGGTTTCCCTCTGAAGATTTATTTTTCCTTGACCCTCTTCAAAGATGGATTCTAGGTAAGAAACTAAATAGTTTGTTTATTGATTTTCCTGAACAGCTGTATTTGCAGATTTCTAGGTATTCTAAACTGTATTTTCATTATCTGTATTCCTTGGCTTAGGCATTTGCAGAAACCCTGGAGACAATTATACTTTACATTGTTTGGCTTGATCTTTCCATTCATTGTTGGTGCTCAGTTCTTAGAAGGTAAGTGAACCCTTGAAAGTTTTTCATCAGTCTGTGAGTGCAGGTGGTCATACCTGAAAGTAGGATATTGTTATTGCCTTTGAACTTGTTGATAGAACAATGTTGTAATGTATATATACATTTTGTTTATCTTGTTGACACTTTTTTTTAAATGTGTTAAATTATACAGTGTCAAAATAGTATCATTTCTAGGTTTGAAAAGGGCTAAGGTGGAATAAAATGTAGCAGAAGGAACGTTTTGGATATGAAACACTATTTCTACAATTACTACAATATAAAACTGTACAGAGTCTCAATCATTTTTTTGTGTGAATCTAAAACCTCTTTGGGCTGATGTAAATGAACTGATATTGCAAAGCTAGGCACAGGCAATTGGGCTAATACTGTTAGTATATTCACTTATTCAGTGAGTGAATTTAAATGCACTAAGATTTACACTGTAACTGTGCAGACATAATTAATTAAATGAATGATACTGGATTTAAAGGGAAATTCCAGTCAAAATGTAAATGCACATAGATTAATTACATCTTTGAATAGAAACATCTTTGCACTGTACATGTATTAGCAAAAATGCTTCTAGTAATAGTTATCACTGTTTTAGTGTTAAAAAAAACAAGTGTTGTGTTTAAAATGCTGGTGCACGGTGCATACTTAAATACACTTTTGAAACAGCTATAGCTTTTATTAGAAGCATTTTTGCTAATGCATGTATATTACAAAAATGTTTATATTCAATACTGAAATGCACCCATGTGGTTTTCAATTTTGGCTGGAATATCCCTTTAAAGAGTCATAATTTTTGTATGAAAGCAAAAAAAAAAAAAAATGGTGTTTATTAGTAGAGCTAATATACTGATAATAAAATTATCTAAATGTATCTGACTAGGTACTTCAAAAAGACATTAAACACTTTGAGATGGTAAAATAACATTATAAATCCTATTTATAAAAAAAATCTGCAATATACTTTCATTACCTATTTTGTCCAATTTACCTGTAATTCCATTCAGAAATGATGAGCTTTTCAGTTCCTCTTAGAAATGGAAATGCAGAGCACTGTTATATTCCACAAAGCCATTGGCTGCACACTCTAGTGACCTATATATACCTCTCCTTAATTGGCCACAGCACAGAAGGTAACCTAAGTTACAATATGGCAGCTCCCATTGTTTTATAGACACTAAAACTTTACACTTATTTTGTCAATATTTAAACAGCTAATGAAAATTTAAAAAATAAATCTACATGCTATTCTCAGACTAATCTTTTCTTTGAATGTATCATTCTATCTAGCATTTATTTAGTGTTTAATGTCTCTTTAAATTGGATAATCTGATACACTAAATTGCAAAGGTTTGAATCTGGTACACTAATACCCTAAATTCTCAATTTTTCGAGTTCTTAATATTTTTAATAGTATGTGCTCCTGTTTAAGTTATGTGACTGTAAATGTATGAATATTGTAGGAATACTGAATTTTTTAGATGTCTTACAGTTGCAGATTTTGTACCAATATTTCATACTGGGTCATGTGACACGTAGTCCAGAGCTTTGTCAAACTAGTGCACTTATATATGTCTTGGCAAATAATGCAGTGATCTCTGCAGAAAGATTGGTTTAATAACAATCACACTTCATCTGAGATGGAAAAAATTTGAATGAGATGTTCATATAAAGTCCTCAGTGAACTATACATAGTTATATGTTACGTTTTATGCATTCTTGCTACATTAAGCTGAAATCGTTTTTTGTGTTTCATTTTTACATTTATTAATTAGTAACTATAATAAATGAAGTTATTGTGTTTGGAAGTCAATAGTACAGTGTCAGTAAGACTCTTTTCTTTAACATGTATTTATCATTTCATCAGTACGTTGTGTGCAAGCCCATTGCATGGATACAGAAACTTATTGCTTGCTAATTTATGCCAATGTTTTTCAACTCCAGTTCTTAGGGCACACAAACAGGCCAGATTTTCATGGTATCTAAACTAGTGCATGTGTGAAATAAACTTCTAATAAGTAATCTTCTTAGGCTTACCATATTGCCGCTTTAAAAAGGGACACATATGAAAAATACATATGTCAGGGCTGTTTAAAGAAATGGTTTTGTATAAGAACCCTCACATATGTATTTTTCATATGTGTTCCTTCTTAAAGCGGCAATATGGTCAGCCTAAATCTTCTGGTAAGAGCAGGTTATTACCATGGTTACTAAACTGATTATTTCACATGTGCTGTAGTTCAGATATCATGAAAATCTGGCTTCTTTGTGTGCCCTGTGGACTGGAGCTGAAAAACACTGCTCTGTGCACCAGTGAGCACAGGGATATACACATATCTCTGCATTAAAAAAAAAGCTGTACCAGTGTTTTTCAACTCCAGTCCTCAGGGCACACTAATGGTCCAGATTTAATGATATCTGAAGTAGAATTTAGGAGAATGATTAAATGATCAGTGGCCATGGTTACTAACCTGCTCTCACCCATTGGTTGATTATTTCACCAGTGCATCATGAAAATCTGGCACTTTATTATGCCCTGAGGACTGAAGTTAAAAAAACACTGAGCTACACAGTGATTATTAAACTATTCTTGTGACAATTAAAGGGACATTAACCACTTTGAGATGGTAATATAGAATGATAAACCGTATATATATATATAAAAAAACTTCTACAATATACTTTCATTATTTATTTTGTTCCCTGTTCCTGTAATTCCATTCTGAAATTGTGAGCTTTTCAGTTCCTGTTAGAAATAGAAGTGCAGAACACTGTTATATTCCAGACAGCCATTGGCTGCACACTCTAGTGACCTATATATAACTGTCCCTTATTGGCCACAACAGAGAAGGTAACCTAAGTTACAACATGGCAGCTCCCATAGTTTTTTAGGCACTAACATTTTACACTTATTTTGTCAATATTTAAACAGCTAATAAAACTTTAAAAATACATCTACATGTTATTCTCAGACTAATCTTTTCTTTGAATGCATTATTCTATCTAGCATTTATTTAGTGTTTAATGTCCCTTTAAATGGTTGTTTATTGTTCTTCCATGACTAATGAAAATATTGGCACTAGTTTCCTCATAGTAATTACCATGGAACAGACAGCATTTTTCAACAAGGTAATTTTTCTAATGTTATGTATACCATAGTGGCTCAAATAGACACAAAATGCCATGTAGACCTCTCTGCAACCAGTTTGTTCAGGACCCCATATAAGACATTTGTTCTGCTAAGTGTGGGTCAATTAGATATTCCATGATTTTTTTAAACTACTCGTAATCAATTATTTTATCACTAACTATTGTACCCACTATTGCTGCCTTAAACATAACTGGCTGCAATAGGAAGAAAGTGTACAGAACGCAGTATGCAAGATGATTACAAATGATTTGTAAAAAAGTTGTATGACTTTTTATAAAACAGCCCCCTTGACATCTTTTTCTAATAGGTTAAAACTATATAAACATATCTCTGCTAATCATTTGCGCTCAATTTATAAGCTAGGCCATAGTTTGTAAAGGTCAACAGAGCAAAAGTTATATGCTGTAATAGCATGATTTTTTTTTTTTATTTAGAACATTCATTTAAAAACAATTTGCTAATATTTTGAAGTTAAAATTAAGTGTAGGCCAAAACTATTAGGGATGTTAAGAAAACAATGTAAATATCTCAAAGTAAATGATAAACAATGTCCTTATTTTCTGGGAAGTATTGTTAGAAATTCAATGCAATCTGTCTAACATTGAGTAAACTTATAAAATTATTTATTTTAGAGAGATATAAATTTGTTGTCTTGAAAACCAAATTTATATTTTGCCAGTTTTACTTTTTTTGTTAGAAAGAAGTTATTATGTTTTTTCACTGATCATTTCCTATAAAAAAATCACCTTCCAATTTCACTCATTATCTCTATTACTATCTACATCATCGGTTGTATTGACAACTTGCTTTTTATTCTCCCTTTCTGTACATTGCCCCTACCCCTTGTTTTTTCATTCATTCACTTATTCATTCCTCCTCATTTATATTTCTGCCCATCTTTATGAGTCCTTGCAAATTCAGGTAGAAGGCCGCATTGAGGCATTAGGTTCCAAGTGATATGAATAGTAATGCATGTTAAAGGGACACTGAACCCAATTTTTTTCTTTTGTGATTCAGATAGAGCGTGCAATTTTAAGCAACTTTCTAATTTACTCCTATTATCAAATTTTCTTCATTCTCTTGGTATCTTTATTTGAAATGCAAGAATGTAAGTTTAGATGCCGGCCCATTTTTGGTGAACAACCTGGGTTGTTCTTGCTGATTGGTGGATAATTTCATCCACCAATAAATAATTGCTTTCCATGGTCCTGAACCAAACAAATAGCTTAGATGCCTTCTTTTTCAAATAAACATAGTAAGAGAACAAAGAAAAATTGATAATAGGAGTAAATTAGAAATGTGCTTAAAATTACATGCTCTATCTGAATCATGAAACAAAAAATTGGGGTTCAGTGTCCCTTTAAGTAATGCATGAGTAGAGAGAAATATGTTGAAGGTACATTCAATTCAAAATTGAATCCCCCCCCCCCAAAAAAAAGTATTATTCAGAGTAAAACAATGTAATTCAATTACTTATTTTGCTTCCTGTTTCTGTAATTTACCACCAAAAATGTATTTGGAAAGGTTAGAGTGGATACTCCAGACTTTAGAACCCTGCCCTTACAACATTCTATGCAACGATTGTTTGATCAGTGTAGTAGCTCATTTATAGCTGACATTAACTGGCCAAAATAAAAAATAAAAAAATAATAATATAAATACAAAAGTCTTTTCAAATTTTTCTAACAACATGAGAGTTTTAAATGGTTGATATATACTATCCAAATAAAACAAATGTTATGTCCCTAAATAACCTTTAAATAACAGAGACAGACAACATTTGATGAACAAATGTATCCTGAAATTTTGATATGATATTCCATATGAAAGATTTTGCGAGAGTAATAATGATGGGATAAGATAAATACAATTAAAGGAATTATTAGGGCTGTTTTCCACACAGCAGACTTATCTGATGCCACCAGAGCTGTGTACTGTTAATATGAGGAAATCTCTCACAATGGCAATAGGGATTTACAACAGCTAAAACTACTTCAGTAGCTGTGAAATACATTTTGCAGCTCAGGATTCTGAGTCTTAAATACTGCAAAAATCATTCTACGACTTCCATAAAAAGACCTCAGAAGCAAGCACTGGTTTAAGAAACAAAAGATGTTACAAGCTGTACAAAGCATGTAACAGTTACTGCCAAGAATCAGTATTTGCCAACTTTGCAAAAACTGGATTAAGAAATGCACATTTTTTTCCATGTGACACGTTTCATAATAGCAATTTAGATTGTAGAAAGCTGACTTGTTCTATTTTTTGTACCATCTCCTATTAAACACTCCTGCAGACTACATATCTACAGTATATCTAATCAGATGTGAAATAGGATACCCTTGAAGAAAAATATGTTAATTTATTAATGTAGACTGTGTTTTTAATTAATTCATCTTGCAGCCTTCTTAAACCTTGTCCAAATATACCTTGAAAATATTTCCCAGATTGTGTCCAGGATGGAAAGGCTGGGTGCTGAGTCAGGGAACCCTATGGGCAGAGTCATCATAACCTGGGGATGGAATCCTATATCTAGAGTATCTCTCTACTCTGCTAAAAGATATCTTCTTTGGGTATCCCCCACCACATAAAATATGAAGGATTGATGTCAATAGGTGGCTGTTCTAGGGTATTTTGGAGCTGCTATAGGCTTGAATTCTTTAGGCAGATTCTTTATTACTTCTCAATTTGACATACCCGGCACACTGAAGGACTGCTACTGTTTATACATCTTACTGGGGTCTGTGCCTCAGATTGTTTCTCTAGACAGTCCACTTAGGATCCACAATGTATTGCTGCATTTGAACTGGTAATGGCTAACGACTAGTGGCTACGCACATATGCTGCTGCTTTTTGGCTCAATGGCTATATACTGCTCAAAAGGTGCAATGCATTGTGGTTCCTGAGTTTTACTAGAGTTTAACTCATTTGCATTGGTTAAACACTTAGGTGCAGGTAAAAGTATAAATGATGAAATAACTTATTAGAGTATTATATTATTGTGCTAGGATGCCCACTACAGCAGTTGCTAAAAAATAGGGAAATATAGGTGAAAGTGTGGAGTAAAATGGCATATATAAGGAACAAGAACAGAAAAGTGGAAGTGGGATTTAAAGGGACATTCTATTCCAGAATTTGTATTGTTTAAAAAGAAATATAATCCCTTTATTACCCATTCCCCAGTTTTGCATAACCAACACTGTTATATTAATACACTTTTTACTTCTGTAATTATCTTGTTTCTAAGCCTCTGCAGACTGCCCCTTATCTCAGTTCTTTTGAGAGACCATTTTAGCCAATCAGTGCTAACTTCTAGGTAACTTCACGGGAGTGAGCACAATGTTATCTATATAACACACATGAACTAGCAGTGTCTAACAGTCAGAAATAAAACAAAATCAAAATGCACTGAGATAAGAGGCAGTTCAACGGCTTAGAAATTAGCATATGAGCCTACCTAGGTTTCGCTTTCCACAAAGAATACCAAGAGTGAAGCAAATTTGATAATAAAAGCAAATTGGAAAGTTGTTTAAAATTGCATGCCCTATCTGAATCATTTAACTAAAATGTGACTGATTAGGACAAAGTTAGTATAAAGCTGTGAAACCCAATATAACTGCCTACAACCCTTGATTTTAAGAATTTAGCCTTTTAGCCATGTATGTTAGCACCCCTGTAATGTAAAGAAATAGGATGAATGATCAGAGACACAAAATTCCATCAGTGTTTTATTTAGAATACTTTTTCAGCAGCCTATATAGTAGCAGGTCAGGATAAAAATACGCCAGTAAAACTCACTGCGCTACCTACAACAATATCTGGCTAAACAAATGCTCAGAAAGCTAAACATATTAAGCATGTCACTACATGGCAGAGAGTTCAGTGAGACCCCTTCCCATAACTAACATTGCTTTTATAAAATGTTGTTAATATTCGTTAGTGAATATTATGTACTTAAAGGGATACTGAACCAGATTTTTTTTCTTCCATGATTCAGACAGAGCATGCAATTTTAAGCAACTTTTTAATTTACTCCTTTTATTAATTTTTCTTTGTTCTTTTGAGATCTTTATTTGAAAAAGCAGAAATATAAGCTTACGAGCCGGCCCATCTTTGGTTCAGCACCTGGGTACAGCTTGCTGATTGGTGGCTAAATATACCCACAAATCAGGCGCTGTCCAGTGGTCTGAACCAAAAATGTGTTAACTTGTAAGCTTACATTCCTGCTTTTTCAAATAAAGATACCAAGAGAATGAAGACAATTTGATAATAGGAGTAAATTGGAAAGTTGCTTAAAATTGCATGCTCTATCTAAATCATGAAAGAAAAAATTTGGGTTCAGTGTCCCTTTAAAGAATGCTATCATTTCCGAGGATGATAACTAACTATATTCTATGTGAAAAAACAGATGAATATATTTTCACAATATTTTTTTTCTGAACAATTGGGCTGTATGGCCAACGTATCTATTTGTTGATTTTTCTAATTAAGGTCATTTTATTGAATAGAAATATTAACTACATCCTGCTACAAAAACAAAACAAATTACAAGTCTAAGGGGCCGATTGATGATGCTGCGAATGCAGCAGTTTCCGCCGGGAACAAAAGTTATGAAGCAACGGTCATAAGACCGTTGCTCCTTAACTCATCCGCCACCTCTGAGGTGGCTGATAGCAATCATCACTGCTAGCGGCCGTTTGGCCACGAATGTGCAGGGGTCGGCATTGCACAAGCATTTCACACAAAATGCTTGTGCAATGATAAATGCCGACAGCGTATGCTATGTCGGGCCGCTACAGCGGATCATGTCCGCCCGACACTTGATAAATCGGCCTCCATAACTCTCACTGCTATCATCTATCAAAAGGGTCTTAATTCCAGATGAACAAATTATTAAGGTGGCTCCATAGCCGCATACTGTCGGCATTTAACACTGCACAAGCACTTCTAGTGAAATGCTTGTGCAATGACGCCCCTTCTCACTGGCGGCCAATAGGCCCCTGGCAGCGGCTGTCAATCATCCCGATCATATTGGATCAGGTTGATTTCACTCCACCACTTAAAAGGTGGCGGAGAAAGTTAAGGAGGGGCAGTCTTATGACCGCTGCTTTTTAATTTCCATTTCAGGCAAACCTGAAACGATAGGGCTCCGAAGCAACGTCTGCTGCTTCATAAATGGAGCCCCAAGTCTGAAACTGGATCTCTGATATATTTTGAGAGAGTGACAATTAGAAAGGACTGTAATGTTATGTTCACTAGACCACAGGGGGCTGCACTCAACCAAGCCAGGAAAGCCCCACTGTAGGTGCTATAAGAGACCCCACTGAAAAGGGGTTAATGCTGACACTAATACTTTTAAAAAAATGTATTACAATTGGTTTGTTTTTGTTTCTGTACAGATTTTTTTTTGTCATATTGTTTTATATTAGTTGGCTTGTACTTGCCCATTGAGCAGTTTGTCCCATGGAATTAACTGCACACAGTTCCTGAGTTGACAGTAGTTTGCTTTATGGTACAAAAATTAAGAATGAGTCAAAAACGAATATGACAACAGAAGGTTGCACATAAACCATTTATGGTCACACGGAAAAAAAAAGTCAGTCACTTTCTGGACCATGTGTAAAGAACATAATTTTTATGTGTGTGACAAGTGACGTCATATTGTAGTATGTGTACAAATTACAGGTCTGTGTTTTCTACAAATAAACTGCTTTTAACCAAGACAAACATAAAAAGCAAACTAGTTTATTCACGGCATGGAAGGTATGCAGCTAAGCAGTGTCACCCTTGTTTTATTTCCTTTCCATTGATAAGGAGACACTGATGTCATATTAATATCTTTACATAATTTATTTTTAGTTGAATATTAAAGAGGCATTGAAGTGAAACACATACTTGTGCACAATAATATGCATATACAATACATAACTGAGTTTTCAGTCCCAGTGCACATGTTTGAGTGCTATTTGCTAGTTATGCTTTGGTCTGTGCAACTTTCAAGGAACATTAGCAATAAGCAAAGGATTAAAGGGACATTGTACATTAGATTTTTCTTTGCATAAATGTTTTGTAGATGATACATTTATATAGCCCATCTGGGAGTGTTTTGTAACAATCTAACATTTTGCTTATTTTTTAATAAGATTATGCTCATTTACAGACTCCTAACATAGCCCCACAGTGTCAAATGTATACTCGAGTTTACAGACTCCTGGTTGCTCCTGTTTATGTAATCTGTCTTTTCATATGCAGGGAAGTAGGGAGAGGGAGGGAGTGTCTGCTATTCTTGTTTTCCCAGCCCCTTTCACTGGATGTCCCAGACTACCTCATCAACAGAGCTAAACTTGGAGCTTCTAAGTGCATTTTTAAAAGGTTTTATACTGGATTTTTAGATCAGCACCTGTGTATTTTCTTCTTTATAGTAGTGTATATTACATGCAATTATATGAAAACTGTTGTATATTGTTTCTTTAAGCAAAGATATCAGCACAGCAAGCATGCAAGTGATGCCAGTTATGTAGATAGAAAAACATAGCTAGGATATTGCTTTTCATCAAAGTATAACCTATTATGATACTGGAATTTTATATCCCTTTAATTCTGTCTCAGTGATCCTTTATTTAAATATTTAAATGCTAACTTCCTGTTCAATGCATGAACATAATTTTATTTTGGTTTTAAAAGGCCATTATAGTGAAAATAGCACATGCTGTCATTCGTTAGAGCTTGCAATTTTAGCATTATCGACCCTGCAAACACATAGATAAAGTGTTGCTCTGGAGTCCAGAGAACTGGTGGCCCCGACAGAGACAGGCGCTGACCCAATCAGCTGCTGTTTCCTCTTTAAACTAGCAGTTGTCTGTGGCTCCCAAGTGATATTTTAACTATGTGTTTAACCCATTTACAAGTTTGATAGTGATTACACACTCTCATTCTCATTCGTTTACTATAATGGCCCTGCAAAACTGTTGTTGATGGTGTTAAAAAGTTTATTTACCTTGAAGAGTCACTTTAGAGCGCAATATACTTATCGGTAGAAAGTCTCAGCAAATCTCCAGATTTTACAGTGGTTATAGCGCATTAGAGCACCAGGTAGCGCAGTATAATGTTGGCTCTATAGGAACAGGTATTAGCAGTAGAAAAAGTGAGGTCACTAATTAAATTACGTCTCATTTTTAATATTTTGTACATTAAAAACATTTGTACATTAATAACATTAAGAGCTGTTCTTAGGAGGATGCAGAAAACTTTACATTGTCTAAAAAACACAGTGTACAAGGAAACATTTCATGACCTTAAAGGGACATAAAAGGAGATATGGTCTAATGTAGGCATAGAAAAAGAAGCAATCTGCCAGGAACGAACAACAGCTCAGTGCTTATTCTATGACCTGGTTACCAGCCAGGAGTAGCTTCTTATAATGTAGGCATGTGCATATGTTGGTTATACAGTATTTGTTTTACAAATAAATGCTAAATATGGCCATAGCAAGCAGCATTCCAATATTTTCAGTTCCAAATTTATTAGTGTTAAAGTTCAACACACAGGTATGTGCGCAAACTGTCACACTACTCGAGTTAGTGTCCAATCAGAAAGGACCAGAGACGAAGGTAGGTATTAGGTATCGCCGACAGTGGACTCTGGACAACTCCTGGCTGTGACTAGTTCTAGATATAAATGAGGCACAGAGCAAATTATAGTCACAGAGTAAGTACCCGTAACTGACATTAAGTATTCTCAAGGATAAAAATTAGCAAATCTAAAAATAGAATTATATATATATATATTAAAGGGGCAGTAAAGCTAAAAAATAATGTTATATAATTCTGCACATAGTGCAGAATTATATAACATTATGTTTTGCGCAAACTTTATACATCAAAATATTGCTGCACAATTTTATTATAATTTACAATTTAAAGCGCATTTGGGCATGCTGTCTACTCACAGCCGGCCCGATCGCGCCATTGAACTAAATGTAGTGCGATCGGGCTGGCTGTGAGTAGACAGGGTGCCCAGATACGCTTAGAAAAAAACAGACCCACTCAGTAGAGCAAGGAGTGGCGGTCTGTAAAATTCTAAATTATAATAAAATATTGCAGCAATATTTTGATGTATAAAGTTAGCGCAAAGATAATGTTATATAATTCTGCACTATGTGCAGAATTATATAACATTATTTTTTTAGGTTAACTGCCCCTTTAAGGGCTGAACATTTGAACAAGTCCTAAACTTAGCTGCTGTTGGCTATGTTCCTGTACTCCATGTCCCCATAATAAAGGAAGACATTTTTTGAAGAAAAACAGTGATGTTACTGGATTGCAAAAGTAATGTGCACTCACTGAAAGAAAAATTGTAGCATGAAAACAAGTGCTGTGAGACCATATCAGTATCTATATACAGTATCTCACGAAAGTGAATACACCCCTCACATTTTTGTAAATATTTTATTATATCTTTTCATGTGACAACACTGAAGAAATGACACTTTGCTACAATGTAAAGTAGTGAGTTTACGGCCTGTATAACAGTGTAAATTTGCTGTCCCCTCAAAATAACGCAACACACAGCCATTAATGTCTAAACCTCTGGCAACAAAAGTGAGTACACCCCTAAGTGGAAATGTCCAAATTGGGCCCAAAGTGTCAATTTTTTGTGTGGCCATCATTATTTTCCAGTACTGCCTTAACCCTCTTGGTCATGGAGTTCACCAGAGCTTCACAGGTTGCCACTGGAGTCCTCTTCCACTCCTCCATGATGACATCACAGAGCTGGTGGATGTTAGAGACCTTGCACTCCCCCACCTTCCGTTTGAGGATGCCCCACAAATGCTCAATAGGGTTTAGGCCTGGAGACATGCTTGGCCAGTCCATCACCTTTACCCTCAGCTTCTTTAGCAAAGCAGTGATCGTCTTAGAGATGTGTTTGGGGTCATTATCATTTTGGAATACTGCCCTGCGACCCAGTCTCCGAAGGGAGGGGATCATGCTCTGCTTCAGTATGTCACTGTACATGTTGGCATTCATGGTTCCCTCAATGAACTGTAGCTCCCCAGTGCCAGCAGCACTCATGCAGGCCCAGACCATGACACTCCCACCACCATGCTTGACTTTAGGCAAGACACACTTGTCTTTGTACACCTCACCTGGTTGCTGCCACACACGCTTGACACCATCTGAACCAAATAAGTTTATCCTAGTCTCATCGGACCACAGGACATGGTTCCAGTAATCCATATGCTTAGTCTGCTTGTCTTCAGCAAACTGTTCAGCAAACTGGAGGTTTTCTTGTGCATCATCTTTAGAAGAGGCTTCCTTCTGGGACGACAGCCCTGCAGAAAATTTGATGCAGTGTGCAGCGTATGGTCTGAGCACTGACAGGCTGACCCCCCCACCCCTTTAACCTCTGCAGCAATGCTTTCCCAAAGACAACCTCTGGATATGACGCTGAGCATGTGCACTCAACTTCTTTGGTTGACCTGTTCTGAGTGGAACCTGTCCCGTGAAACCGCTGTATGGTCTTGCCCACCGTGCTGCAGCTCAGTTTCAGGGTCTTGGCAATCTTTTTATAGCATAGGCCATCTTTATGTAGAGCAACAATTCTTTTTTTTTCAGATCCTCAGAGAGTTCTTTGCCATGAGGTGCCATGTTGAACTTCCAGTGACCAGTATAAGAGTGTGAGAGCGATAATATGAAATTTAACACACCTGCTCCCCATTCAAACCTGAGACCTTGTAACACTAATGCGTCACATGACACTGGGGAAGGAAAATGTCTAGTTGCGCCCAATTTGGACATTTCCACTTAGGGGTGTACTCTCTTTTGTTGCCAACGGTTTAAACATTAATGGCTGTGTGTTGAGCTATTTTGAGGGGACAGCAAATTCACACTGTTATACAGGCTGTACACTCACTACTTTACATTGTAGCAAAGTGTAATTTCTTCAGTGTTGTCACATGAAAAGATATAATAAAATATTTACAAAAATGTGAGGGGTGTACTCACTTTTGTGAGATACTACTGTATATATATATATATATATATATATATATATATATATATATATATATATATATATGTGTGTGTGTGTGTGTGTGTGTGTGTGTGTGTGTGTGTGTGTGTGTGTGTGTGTGTATGTGTGTGTGTGTGTGTGTGTGTGTGTGTGTGTGTGTGTGTGTGTGTGTATATGTGTGTGTGTGTGTGTGTGTGTGTGTGTGTGTGTGTGTGTATATGTGTGTGTGTGTGTGTGTGTGTGTGTATATGTGTGTGTGTGTGTGTGTGTGTGTGTGTGTGTGTGTGTGTGTGTGTGTGTTTGTGTACAGAGAAACAGCAGAATAAGGGGTTATTGTCTCAAGCAAGAGAGTGGCAGGTTCAGGAGTTATTTGAGGAAGCGCTTTATTACAGAGAGGGTGGTTGATTTATGAAATAAGCTTTGATTACTGGTGGTAAGGACAGAGACTGTAAGAAAATGCAGATCATTAAAAAATGTCTGGGATATGCATAAGGCAGTCATATGTCCTACTTAAGATTACATTTTAAAAAGAAACATGGGGTGACTTGATGGGTCTTTTGGTATTTATAAGACAACAAAATATATCTTTCTGTGTTTCTATGATACTTTGCATAATGTCTTTACATACATGTTTTTTTGTTTTTTTTCAAATGGCACAAACATTGCTTTGCCCTAGGAACACCAATGCAAGCATGACATTTGACAAACCATGGTCATTTTGGGTTAAGTGGATCATCTAAAAATAAACATACACTAAGTGGAAAAGTGCAATAGCTTAGACATTTAATAAGTCAAATGATTGATAATAAATGATGCACTGCTGACAACGTAGAAATAGTGTGGAAAGGGTGAACTTTTTTATACAGATGCTAGTGAAGTTGAGCCTTAGGAGTAGATTTGCCAAGCAGCGGATGCTGCAATCTACCCCCGATATTTCCAGCTCACAGGAAACAAGAGTTAAGAAGCAGCGGTCATAAGACCGCTGCTCCTTAACTCGTCCGCCACCTCTGAAGTGGCGGACTGCAATCACCCCGATCAGATACGATCGGGATGATTGACACCCCCTGCTAGCGGTCGATTGATTGCAAATGTGCAGGGGGCGGCATTGCATAAGCATTTCACCAGAAAGGCTTGTGCATTGTTAAATGCCGACAGCGTATGCTGCAGCAAATCATGTCCGCCCAGCATTTGATAACTCTGCCCCTTAATATTTTCTATATCTAGAACAATTGGTTTATCCAATACACTGGGGAGCCATAATGTGGTGACTAATGGTAGGGACACCTGGTTTTTAAGTACTTATTGTGTACTGGTATAGGAGTAGGAATTAGAAAATTTGGGGGTGGGGGTGGAATCCTGTGTAATAATATGGGGGGATACTGTGTGAATCTATTTCTGGATCTGCACCATAACCCTGGTACAGTATTGCAAAAAGTTTTTAAACATATGTGTGTTTTTTTGTCCAAAGCCATAGTATTGGGTCAATTTATCAAGCTATGGCAGACAGGGGCGTACAAATGCGCCCCTGTCTGCCGCAGCTCGCCTCTGGCAGGCTAAATTATGCTGCTGGAATTCAGCATTGCACAAGAGCGCTATTTTCCGCTCTTGTGCAACACCGCCCGCGCACCAATCACACGCGGGCAGGAGCTGCCAATCTCCCTGGTTGAACAAGACCGGGAACATTAAAATTCACGACCTAAGAGGCGGAGAAGAGGTTAGGGAAGCAGCGGTCTGATGACCTCTGCTTCATAAATACAGTCTGCAGGTTCTCTTGTGAGAACCTGCAGTCGTAAGGGGGGAAGGCAGGCAAAACCTTTGATAAATCGATTCCTAGATGTCTGTTTGTTTCTTGTTTTTTTGCTCTCTTGCCCTCCAATTGAGAAAAATTACAATGCGGTCCTTCAGGTGATAAGGTTAGACACCCCTGACCTGGAGTGTAATTTTGTTAATGTCAGAGTAATTATAATCCATTTCTTATCTTTTCCTAGAAAACTTAATATACAGATATTCTGGGCATAAGACAGTGTATGTGTATGACTATCTTAAGAACAAGAAGCCATTCCCTTGCTTTACCGCATGATCAGTCTGTAAGCCAAAAGCATAAAGGACCTTGTGTTAGTAACTTCCCCTGTGGTTTTTGTAAGTGGGAGGACTGGTTAGCTTGTATGATGATTTTCTGGCAGTAATATTAGAAAAATGAAGGATGTGCAGTAGGCTGTTCTAGTTAAAGGGACATTCCAATTAAAACTTATGCCCAGCATAGCTTGCAACTAAAGTAACTTTTTTTTTTTTACTCTGAGATTGGTTCCTCTGAATGCTGTGTTTGCTTTGTTCACACACTTGATTGGTTGACATGTTTATGCTTTGTACATAAGCATCAATCAGAAGCTTGCAGAACTGTGAGATTGGCATAGTGAGCCTTTTCTAAAGTAAATGAGGTTAAAAAAGGTCAAGTGTATATTGCTGCTTAGCAAAATATTTTGTGACTATAAATGGCTAGCGCAGAAATGTCCCTTTAACCCCTTAATGACTGAGGACGTGCAGGGTACGTCCTCAGAAAAAAGGCAGTTAATGCCTGAGAACGTACCCTGCACGTCCTCGGTCTGGAAAGCAGCTGGAAGCGATCCTGCTCGCTTCCAGCTGCTTTCCGGTTATTGCAGTGATGCCTCGATATCGAGGCATCCTGCAATAACATTTTTAAGCCATCCGGTGCAGAGAGAGCCACTCTGTGGCCCTCTCTGCACCGGAGATTGTTGGCTTACCGCGTTGGTGGGTGGGAGGCTGGTGGGAGGCGGGTGGTGGCCATCGATGGCCTTTGCAACGAGCAGGAGGGGCGGGATCGTGGGCGTGGGCGATCGGGGGCGCGCACTGACGCGCGCGCGTGCACGGAAGGGCAGGGGCGGGCGCGTGCACGGGGAGGGAGCGGGTGGGAACCGCTACACTACAGAAAAAAGTTAAAAAAAAAAGCATAAAAAAGGGAATAAAAGTTTTTTATTTATTAATCAATTAAGGTGTTGGGGTTTGTCTGTTAGGGGGGGTGAATCTACACTACAGAATTTCTATTTTTGTTTTAAAAAAACACGTTTTTTTCTTGAAACTGGGTACTGGCAGACAGCTGCCAGTACCCAAGATGGCCCCCAATAATGCAGAGGGGGAGGGTAAGAGAGCTGTTTTGGGGGTGGATCAGGGAGGTTGGGGGCTAAGGGGGGATTCTACAAAGCAGCATATGTAAATATGCTAAAAAAAAAAAAAAAGAACAAATTAAAAAACCTTTTATTTTAGTACTGGCAGACTTTCTGCCAGTACTTAAGATGGCGGGGACAATTGTGGGGTGGGGGAGGGAAGGGAGCTGTTTGGGAGGGATCAGGGGGTCTGATGTGTCAGGTGGGAGGCTGATCTCTACACTAAAGCTAAAATTAACCCTGCAAGCTCCCTACAAACTACCTAATTAACCCCTTCACTGCTAGCCATAATATACGTGTGATGCGCAGCAGCATTTAGCGGCCTTCTAATTACCAAAAAGCAACGCCAAAGTCATATATGTCTGCTATTTCTGAACAAAGGGAATCCCAGAAAAGCATTTACAACCATTTGTGCCATAATTGCATAAGCTGTTTGTAAATAATTTCAGTGAGAAACCTAAAATTGTGAAAAATTTAACGTTTTTTTAAATTTGATCGCATATGGTGGTGAAATGGTGGCATGAAATATACCAAAATGGGCCTAGATCAATACTTGGGGTTGTCTACTACACTACACTAAAGCTAAAATTAACCATACAAGCTCCCTACATGCTCCCTAATTAACCCCTTCACTGCTGGGCATAAAACACGTGTGGTGCGCAGTGGCATTTAGCAGCCTTCTAATTACCAAAAAGCAACGCCAAAGCCATATATGTCTGCTATTTCTGAACAAAGGGGATCCCAGAGAAGAATTTACAACCATTTATGCCATAATTGCACAAGTTGTTTGTAAATAATTTCAGTGAGAAACCTAAAGTTTGTGAAAACATTTGTGAAAAAGTGAACAATTTTTTTTATTTGATCGCATTTGGCGGTGAAATGGTGGCATGAAATATACCAAAATGGGCCTAGATCAATACTTTGGGATGTCTTCTAAAAAAAAAAATATATACATGTCAATGGATATTCAGGGATTCCTGAAAGATATCAGTGTCCCAATGTAACTAGCACTCATTTTGAAAAAAAGTGGTTTGGAAATAGCAAAGTGCTACTTGTATTTATGGACCTATAACTTGCAAAAAAAGCAAAGAACATGTAAACATTGGGTATTTCTAAACTCAGAACAAAATTTAGAAACTATTTAGCATGGGATTTTTTTGGTGGTTGTAGATGTGTAACAGATTTTGGGGGTCAAAGTTAGAAAAAGTGTGTTTTTTTCCATTTTTTCCTCATATTTTATAAAAAAAATTAGAGTAAATTATAAGATATGATAAAAATAATGGTATCTTTAGAAAGCCCATTTAATGGCGAGAAAAACGGTATATAATATGTGTGGGTACAGTAAATGAGTAAGAGGAAAATTACAGCTAAACACAAACACCGCAAAAATGTAAAAATAGCCTTGGTCCCAAACGGACAGAAAATGGAAAAGTGCTGCGGTCATTAAGGGGTTAATATCGCTATTTCTAATTTTGTACAAGGAATGAAAATCAGCTAAGCCTACGTGCTATTTTATTATTTCATTGTTTTATAACTTCATTGCATGCTATCATTTGTTTTATCCGACCAAAAGTAAAATAGTATACAGATGTTATACTTGAACTTTTCAACCATCTCATGTATACAAGAATTATGCCAAGCCTGCTATAGTGAGCATTTATTTTATCACAGCATACAATGAAATAAATATATAAGCAAGCTTGAGACACTTTTGAATGTACTTTTATAAGCAAATTTTACTTTGTTGTCTTGGAATCCTTTGTTGAAAAGCATATGCACATATCCTCATCAGCAGCAATGCACTACTGGAAGCTGACTGCTGATTGTTGACTACACACATTTGTCTCTTGCCATTGGCTCACAAGATGCTTTCAGTTAGCTCACAGTTGTGCATTGATGCTCTGGAGCTTTTAACTATGTGTTTAACCCATTTTCAGGGGTTAAACACATACTTCTATGTAAGAAATACTGCAGTCATAAAATGTTCTAACACATTAGGGCATTTTGTTTATTGCACTTTTATGTCACTTTAAAGGAATAGTCTAGTCAAAATTAAGCTTTCATGATTCAGATAGAGCATGCAATTTTAAGCAACTTTCAAATTTACTCCTTTTATCAATTTTTCTTTGTTTTCTTGGTATCTTTATTTGAATTTAAGCTTTGGAGCCGGACAATTTTTGGTTCAGCACCTGGGTAGCGCTTGCTAATTTGTGGCTACATTTAGACACCAATCAGAAAGTGCTACCCAGGTGCTGAACCAAAAATTCCTGCTTTTTCAAATAAAGATACCAAGAAAACGAAGCAAAATTATTAATAGGAGTAAATTAGAAAGTTGCTTAAAATTGCATCATCTATCTGAATCATGACTAGTCTGTCCCTTTAACATGCCATCAGAACTAGAGTTAAAGGGACAGTCTACCATAGAATTGTTATTGTTTTAAAAGATAGATAATCCCTTTATTACCCATTCCCCAGTTTTGCATAACCAACACAGTTATATTAATATACTTTTTACCTCTGTGATTACCTTGTATCTAGGAACCTTCTTCCAGCCCCCTGATCACATGACTGTGACTGTTTATTATCTATTGTCTTAAATCTAGCATTGTTTTGTGCTAGATCTTAAATAACCCCCTGTGCATGAACACAGTGTTATCTATATGGCCCACGTGTACTTTCTGTCTCTTTGTGTTGAAAAGAGATTTAAAAAGCTTGTGATAAGAGGCAGCCCTCAAAGGCTTAGAAATTAGCAAATGAGCCTACCTATGTTTAGTTTAAACTAAGAATACCAAGAGAAAAAAGCAAATTTGATGATAAAAGTAAATTGGAAAGTTGATTAAAATTAAAAGTCCTATCTGAATAATGAAAGTTAACTTATACTAGACTGTCCCTTTAAGAATCATACATTCTGACAACAATGGAATAGGATATTCCCTATCACTGTTATCAGATGACCTTTCTCTGACCTTGGTAACACAAGTGGAGTGTAAGGTGAAGCGTACATTCCATTCACAGAGTTATACTATGAAGGTAATATCAAAGAATGCAAAAAAAAATTATGACTGGATGATAAAAATATTCGATAAACCTGCTTTTACTTTTAAAATGTAACATTGCATCCAGAATTTCCCCCTTTCCCTATGGCACTTGTTTATTTAATTTCAATATTTGAAGGTATTTTACTCAATAAACTATTCCAAGTAAAAATGTTTTCTAATGTCTTAAAAGGAAATTAAACACAGCAAATTTTTAAAAAGCTGTATTTAAATATATCCTTTAGCCTGGATAAAGGATAAGGTAAAGATGATTACTTCAATATTGTGTAATTGTCACAGGATGGGAGCACTGCTACGTTATTCCTCCTGCTGTTTCCCTCCTGGGCAAATGTCCCCGGATTTCAGAAAGTAAACAGGGACTTCGCCTAATGTACTTGTGGCTCCACCCAGAAACAGGACCAGACTGGAAATAAAAAGAAGCTCTGGTAAAATTTAAACACCAGACCTATATTCTGTTGAGTCTGTAAAATGCACACACACCAGTTTTCTGAAGGGGATTACTGGGGTACAACAACCCCCAATATTTTTTATTAGAATTAAATTATATTATATCTGCACATGGAATCCAATTGTATCTATGATTATGCAAAGTGTGATCTGGAGAAGACACTCAAACAATGTGTCACTCTTTCTCCACAATGTGACTTGACTAGACACTAGAAACCATTAAAAGGAGGGCTACTAAATGGTACATGGTCTAGGATATAAAACGATCAAGGAAACACTTTGTGACCTTATTACATATAGCTCATGAGTAGAAAAGAGAGATGATACAGCTGCATCACCTCACCAGCAGCACCACCCCACTAAATTTTAGCTGGCCAGCCACAAATGGTGCAGCCCACCAGGAAATCTACCGGTGTCCTGGTAGGACAATCCAACCTTGTCCAGAAACACTGTAAGTCTACATTGCCTTCCAGTCCCATAAAGCCTATATTGTGCTTGTCCAATTGTGCATGTGCTTTTATCTGTGTATCCTGCCCTGTATGCCCAGAGTATCTCTCATTTTGTCCTTGTAAAAAATATTATTATTATTCTTTATGTGTAATGCATCAATTTTCCAGAGATATATAAGTAGAGTAATAAAGACAAAGCAGGAAAGGCAGACTGGGCAGAAGGATTACAGAGCCTCCTCCCTTGTAAGCTATAGTGTGATGTTCAATTATATTATCTAATGTGTTTAAATGAAACATATCCACATTGTAGAGTAAATGTTAAAGATACATTAAAGCATGTTTACAATGTTTTTCATTAAGCAAAAATGCTTGTAGTTATATGCTAAAGCTATCTTTCTATCTTTAAATAGTCATGGGATTCCAGCTTCTGCACTCACTGTTTCAGCTCCCAGCAGTCCTGTATTAAACAGGATAGTCTTGGTTAAGGAGCTCTGTCCTTTCTGCAAGTCCCAAAAACTGAAACCAGGACATCACTTAAACCTTGTCCATATAAATAATAAAACCCAATAAGTAATAAAATCAAGAACCTCCCTGCCAATCCTATGGACTGACCTGATGTCAAACATATACTGTACTGGCCAGCTATCTACCCCTCTGGACCACACTGGGTCAACCTACAGGTGACCCAAAAACTCATTGTGACTGATCTGATCCCAGATTTTACTACGAGAATTAACATTCAAATGTTACATTAACATACAAGACTGACTTGATTTTATGGGCACAATGATCTGTCAGTGCTACATAATAGGATGGTCTAAAGGTACATTTTGCTCTGTTAGCTGTGTATCTCTCATAATCTACATTTCTGTATGTGAACAGTAAGTACATACATAATAGAGAGTCCTCATTAAAATTAACATTTCAAGAAGATCACAGTGTATTTACCCTGTTACAAATAAAATTGTATTAAACTTGAATAAGTAGTACACATTCAAATAAGGGTTAAAAATCTGCTGCAGGGTGAGAATTTACATGATGTCTTATAAATCGCCCTTAAATTAAACAGAAGAAAAATGGTATTCAATCTAAACTGTAAAACTCATATTAAAGGTATATGATCATTTATGAAAAGTCAGTTAAAATCGTAAACAAGAACTGAACGTTTTAAGGGTTCCTTATATTTCTATTGTGAAATGGATCTCATAGCCTTAGCGAGTGGGCTGAACAGGGTGTTCCTTGGTCCTGTATTAAGTTTTTTGCATTGAAATGATGTAATTATATTACACCTGCAGCCTGTAGGTCTCCCCATATGTAGGCTGGCAAGTTTGTCTTAAAATATGCATTGTGTTTATGAAAGTGAAAGAAAAAGAAATGTTTGTGAAAGTAGACCCCTTGTTAGGTAAATTTAACTGAAAATAGCTTAATTTGATTAGTATGGACCTAAAAAAATGTGCCAAGTGCTCACTCTCCCCTGCAAAAATCTGTGGTCTAGTGATCTTAATTACATTCTATGGAGGTAAGATTGCAACTCGCTGGGAATTCCTGTTTAAGCCCCTTTTTCTTAGATCATACTGTGAGGTCTGCCCATGTGTACTTAGCGTAATAATTCTAACCATGCTGACAAACATTAGATTATCAGACCCAGTATGTGCTTTTTTTCCTCAGTATAATTGTCTTTTAAGCTTTTAAGGCATGTGAGTGTCAACCAATAACAGTTTGAGTTCTGCTTACTAGCTAGTGAACAATCAGTCCTTAAAGGGACAGTAAACTCATACTTAGACATTCATGATTCAGACAGAGCATACCATTTTAAACAACTTTCCAATTTACTTCTATTATTATTTTTCCCCTTCTCTTGTTATCCTTTGTTGAAGGGTTTACGTAGGTACGGTCAAGAGCAGCAAAGCACCTGGGTGCTTGCTGCTGATTGGTGGCTGCATATATATGCCTCTTGTCATTGGTTCACCCATATGTTCAGTTAGAAACCAGTAGTGCATTGCGGCTCCTTCAACAAATAATACCAAGAGAATGAAGCAAATTTGACAATAGAAGTAAACTGGAAAGTTGCTTAAAATTGTATGTTCTACCAAAATCATGAAAGAAAAAGTTTGGGTTTCATGCCCCTTTAAGGGGCCAGCTGCACACAAACATGCACTTCATATTAACTTTAGAATAAACAAAAGCATATTTTTTAATGCAAAAACATATTAGCATGTGTAAATACTGCTTATAGTTTTTAAGGTTAATGTCCATCTTGAACAGCAAAATTTAAATTCCCTCTACAGAAACTTTTAATGGTTAAAAAGAAAAATAAGTATCTATAATTCTATGCATAAAATGGTAGCATTACCTGCTCATTGGTATTTAGGCTTAGGGAGGCCACTTGAACCATGTTTTCCGGGACAGTTATATGAGTTACACATGCAGCAGCGGCTACAGGGAGGAACATAAATATACTGTCTAGCAGCACTATTCATATACTGCCCAGAGGTACAATGCAAGTCACTCACTGCACACCCTGCACTACATCTAACTCAGAACTGTCCAGGAAAATATGGCTAAGGTGCCAAACCCTATTTGAGATGTTATGTTTTATACCTTTATAGTTTGCTAAATTACACCTACTTATTAATAGTTATATCTGCAGTTAGTAGTGCTTTACATGTTTCTCTTGCCTGCTCCCCAACTGACTCATTTACAAATATCTACTTATTAGGGTTGCCAGGTGTCCAGTATTTGACTGGACAGTCCGGTATTATAAGTTACTGCCCGGTATTATGTGTTAAAAAAAACGAACATAGGCTGTGTTTTATGTGGTCTGGTCCGGACCAGGGGGTAGATTTACCATGGTGTGGATAGACATGATCCGCTATAGCGAATCATGTCCACCGCACATCGATAAATGCCGACAGCATACGCTGTCTGCATTTATCATTGCACCAGCAGTTCTTGTGAACTGCTGGTGCAATACCGCCCTCTGCAGATTTGCGGCCAATAGGCCTAGTAGGGTGTGTCAATCAACCCAATCGTATTCGATCGGGTTGATTTCTGTCCGCCGCCTCAGAGTTATGAAGCTGCTGCTTTAGACCGCTGCTTCATAACTTCTGTTTCCAGCGAGCTCCGTACGGAGCTTGATAAATTGACCCCCAGGCCCAACCTACCCAGTCCGTGTTCTACTTCCACCTACAACCGGCACCATTTCTAGCCTGCTTCTCAGCTGGAACAAACTCCAGACTACAACAGGCAGTGGGCACGGCTTGCTTCCTGATCTATGAGACTGACGGAAGTCACATGATCACGAGCGTGACGTCACGTCAGCGAGAAGACCCGCTCTGACACATGCTGCAGTGTGAATTTACTCAGTCAGCTCAGCAACTTGAAAGTTCACAAATCAAGAGGCTTCTTTGTGTATTTGTTGATTTCTGAAGGATCTATAGATTACTCAGTGTTATAAAAAGCAGTATTGGTATGCTAGAAAGGTTTGTAAGAAAGCCATATGCTGTTGCCAGTTTTTGCTGCTGAATGGTTTGACCTCTATATATAAATATCCAGGTTCTGTTTCAATATTGCAATGTTCTGTAAAGTTCTATCTACAACACCACAAATGTAATCTCCAAACTGTAGGAGTCCCCAATTGCCTCCTTTTTGTCTAAATCCACATAATACAACTCATCCTTGTTAAAATCTTTTATGAATTCTCCTGTTGGATTCTGTGTCTGGTAGAAATTTGATTGTATCATGTTCTCAGCAGAAGAAAAAATAACCCAATGAGTGTATACAGAATTTGTGACTATTACTGATGTTAGTACTTGCTTCTCTGACTAGAATACAAATTAAAATCATATTTATATGTGATACCCTCCATAACAAATAAATGAATTAAAGAAAAGTGCATTTATTTAATGTCCCTCAGTCTAACCAACAAGATTGCTTGAATGAGGTGTATAATGGCAGCTGCCTTCTTTGTATAATAACCAATCTGTGCCAATATTAGTGGAGGGCACTGTACATACCTGTATATGTGTGTATATATATATATATATATATATATATATATATATACATACAGTATATGTATATATATATATATATATATATATATATATATATATATATATATATATATACATACAGTATATGTGTGTGTGCATATATACACATACACAGTATATATATATATATATATATATATATATATATATATATATATATATATATATATTCTTTTACTAAATTTCACCTCCAATCCCCCCATTTGTTTGTTGGGTGTCCGGTAATTTTGTGGAGGACACCTGGCAACCCTACTCATTATTGATTCATTCATTCTTTGATTTATTTAAAAGAGAGATAAGCACAAGTAAACCGTCACTTCAATTGCCCTCATTCAAACAGTTCATTCATTTTATTAATGCCCTTTTTGTTCACCCCCATCCAGTGTAGCTTAGTTACAGATATGCAAGATTACTTCACTCCACCTGTGAGCACAGAACAATGATAAATGACCTACATTTAGCGCTATTGTTTAGATTAAAGGGCTATGAAACCCAATTTGTTTTTTCTTTCATGATTTAGAAAGAGCATGCAATTTTAAACAACTTTCTAATTTACTTCTATTATCTAATTTGCTTCATTCTCCTGATATTCTTTGCTGAAATGCATATCTAGATAGGCTCAGTTGCTGCTGATTGGTATCTGCACATAGATGCCTCGTGTGATTGGCTCACATGTGCATTGCTATTTCTTCAACAAAGGATATCTAAAAATGTAAGCAAATTAGATAATAGTATACTGGAATGTTGTTTAAAATTGTATTTCCTATCTGAATCATGAAAGAAAAATGTTGGGTTTAGAGTCCCTTTAATGTTTTTTAAGATTTAAGAGTAATATTTAAACTTATTTTTAGTAGATTATTACACTAGTAGTGTATGGTCTTACACAGCACATTTCACTATTTTAATGCAATTTTATTTTTATTGCAAAGTTGTGGCTCTTTTATGGAGTTTTTCTCTATGATATTTTCCTCCTGCACACTGGTATTATATCAAAGGGTTTATATGAGTGCACCTACACCTTCTTTCTTTCTTTCTTTCTTTCTATCTATCTATCTATCTATCTATCTATCTATCTATCTATCTATCTATCTATCTATCTATCTATCTATCTATCTATCTACTGTATCTATCTGTCTATCATCTATCTATCTGTCTAAACAACATCAATAAAAAATGCCTAGACAATATTTTTTTTTTTATATATCTATTTTGAACAATTAAATCAGGTCTCTGATGGTAACTCTGTGAACTGTCATAATATACTGATAACGATTTATGGCCATTTTATTTTTTTAAGGCCAATCAAATTGTTGTTTATGAACTTTAAAATCTTCTTCTACTTCCTGTTTCAATTGATCTGGCTGCTTTTACTCAACAGATATTCTGTTTGATTCTACATGAGCCTCTACCATCATTAAAGACTCCATGCCAAATATCATCTTACTTTATTTGGATTACTGAACCATTGTATTTTTTCTGCTATTGATTTGCGAAGCATAGTTGTAATTGATTAGCATGTCATCTCAAGGTTTTTTCCAGTTCCTATTGCACTCTGTAACATTCTCATACCATTTATCTTTATAATAACTCCATCTGCCCAATGTCTCTATTTCTTGTATACCCTGAACCAAATAGAATCCCCTAATGTATTCTGGTTCTATTTTTTATTTGATGAAATCTCATGTTGTATTATTTTAACTAATTTCTTCACCTCATTAGATCTAATTTAGTACATAATGTATGCCTTAGTAGAAACTGAACTAGTGCCACACTTTCTGCTTCCTCTGAAGTCTAAGGAAGATGTAAAATTGGGCTGAAATATACATTTTTTTTTTTTCACTGAGTACTGGTAACCTTAGCATAACATCTACATTGTCATGTTTATCATGTGACCAATATTTAACACAGTAATTATATGGTCCTAATGTTAAAGCATAGTACAAGAGATATGCGCTTTTTTGTGCATTAAAAATAATTATCTAAGTAATGGTTTCTGATCTATTATTAAAGTAAACACTCCAAAGACATATTGATGAAATTTCTATTGCTAGGCTTCTTTGTTAATTAGCAAATCACTTTTCTCTGATGGTTACCCTAAGAAAATGATAGTTCCTTCTCTATTTTGCGTTTACTATTGTTTTTATTCAAAGCAAATAGCTTTTGCAGTTGTTGATGATAAAATGCATGAGTTTATATTTCAGTTTTGGGAACATTTTAGAGAATTCAAATATGTAGTTACACTTAATTGATTTGAGGGAAACTGAAATATGCATTTTTGTACTAAATCTTTTTGGAGACAAAGCTTGAAAAAAATATCTACACATTAGATCTCTAAAGGAGGCAAATTTTCCAATGGATTTAACATCAGATGAATTCCACAGAGATCAGAAATGCCTATTATTTAATAATAAAAAATATGCCCATATTAACTTTCTATATATGTATGGCACAAAGATTGATTTGGTTCAGCTAACTTTATAACCAGGTATAATAATAAATAAAAATACTTTTATGATTTCTATTAAAACTATTACATTTAGTTTATGTTTTATTTATCTAATTATTATTACATTGATTGTCTTTCTTAGGCCCCATCTGCATTGTTTAAATTTTAACAGTAATGCCTCATACCAATCCTATAAGAAATAAGTGGTCCATAAATGAAATAAAAAAGTGAAGCCAGGCTGTTACAGCATGGTTGTTGCGAAACGTAGCTGGGAAGAGGAAGTAATCAGTTTTAATGTGGTACTAGATAGAAAGCAAAGACCCAACAGGGATCCTTGTACCAGGTTTAGATGAAGGAAAGAGGCAATTAGTATGTTGTGATTTCTTACAAGGATAGAGCAGGGTGCCTGGTGCAAAGAGTATTTGGATGGAGAAAGCAGTCAGAGGGACTTGGAGAGGACCAGTGATCTAGCATTGGAACCTTGTTAATCTTCAGCACCTGATTAGTCCGAACTTGATCAGTATACAAGGAACATTCACTGAAAATAGCTCAGACACACACAGTAGATACAGCACATTCATAACATGTATAGTAAGAAGTCAGTATCTGCAAGGAAGAAATAGCACTCGTAATCTCCTCAGATGTGAGATAAAATAATAAAAACTCAATTATAAGATCACCAAGACTAGAATAATCACCATTATCAGCCAACAAAGCTTGACAACAGATTGGTGTATGCTACAGGAACCAATTAATTCAATGCCTGAAACCCAATCAGACAACAAGAGTCTACTGTTTATGGAGTTTAACACCTTTCCCTGGCTCTAGTTTGCAGTTTATTGCTTAATCAATCCACACACACACATACTCTTAGGGGAAGTAGGAAGCTTTCTGGGCGTATCCTATTTACCATGTCAGCTTCTACCTTAGTACCAGTAATGCAATTAAAACAACTGTAATGAAATTATAAGTTAAAACATCAATGTTATGTTTGTGTGTTATCAATTTACAGACCTGTGATCTGTGCATCTGTGATATGGCCAATGTGACTTCTCTGTCTATGGTAACATCAATAGGCCTTGTGTTACCTGATAAGTAAAACATGATTCTGATGTACTTGTCTTGGTAAATACCGTGCACACATAACCCAGAAACCCTTTGGGGTACAGGGAAACTAAGAATGCAACATTTACAACAAAAATATAATCTACCCAGTTTAGTTTTATAGAGATGGAAAGACAGAAAGACTAGCACACAGACAGACAGACAGGCATAAATACCTGCAGACAACAAGACTACAGAAAAACAGAGAAATAGACAAATACATCTACTGACACAGACAGACAATCATAACAGGAATATAGAGTAGCTTGACTGGTAAAATATAACTTTTACCATAAAAATATAGAGAATAGAATGTAGCTTTTTCGCCAACGAGAAAAATTAGTTTGTCGTAAGTTTACTATGAGTGAAAACCAATTTGGCGAAAAAGCTAAATTGTAGATAACCCACTGTCTGTATGAATTTTATTGGAAAAAAATATAGTATTTTTACTTAATGGTCTTCTTCATTACAAACATTTAAATCATCTTGCTATGATCTAATGTCTTGTTTCTTTGTATCAAATATGATATCACCACCAAAGTAAAAATTGTTTATGTCTTTTCTGAACACTGGAGAAATCTTTGAAGCATTTTTTTTTCCATCTTGCACTGTGCAAATGAGGTCTGCAAGTCTCCAATATATAATATTTAAAAAGGTAAAATATAGCAGGTACAATAGTTTAACAATGAATATAATTTTATTTTTATACTAAATGGGTATCTGCTGGCAGCATCTCTTTAAGCATGAGATTATGTTCAATTATGCTAAAAGATGTGTGAAGAAAGAAATAGGATATGCAGCATTTTTAGCCATGAGAAATGTCAGCGAGCAGAGAAAGAAAGCACCCTATTTATCCACTCGCATAACCTATGCCAGTGCTTCAGACACAGAAGAGATTGTATTTCTTGGGATAGCCATTTTTTCCATTATTGAAATATTTCCCTAGTGTAGGACAGAGCAGTCATGGACGCATTGTTCCTTAGGGAAATAATGTCCAATGGAAACAGCTGTATTCCCCTGCAGTGGCAGTCATCCATGACTAGGTCAGTTCAGGTCATTGAGCAGTTTCTTGTGCATGGAAAAAAATAAAGTTTTATATATTTGAACCATACCTTGCACTGCAACAAAAATTGCATTTTTTTATACCTTTAAATTCTATTTTGAATTTTATTTTCCTTTCTTGATCTTGATAGACTTGAAAAATATGGTGTCAGGGATTGATTAAAATTGGCAGACTAATAGAACTATAAATAATTATTTGGCCAAAAAAATGTTTGAAAGGGAAAAGAAGGGTGAGGCTTGGAACACATATGAAACACATGAAACCAGTTAAGAAGAAGTAACTGGGACTTTATAAGATAATAGACACAGACAGTAATAAGTTGGAGGAACTCATAATTACAAGTAGAAATCAGCAGGAGGCAGAGTTCCTTATTGCATCACTGACCTTGATTCACTAAGGGGCCTATCTATCAAGCTCCGAAAGTCTGAAGACTCGCCAGAAACAGCAGTTATGAAGCAGCGGTCACAAAGACCGCTGCTCCATAACCTGTCCTCCTGCTCTGAGCAGGCGGACAGACATCACCGGAAATCAACCCGGTCGAGTGCGATCGGGTTGATTGACACCCCCTGCTGGTGGCCCATTGGCCGCGAGTCTGCAGGGGGCGGCGTTGCACCAGCAGCTCTTGTGAGCTACTGGTGCAATGCTGAATACGGAGAGCGTATTGCTCTCCGTATTCAGCGAGGTCTGGCGGACCTGATCCGCACTGTCGGATCAGGTCCGCCAGACCTTGATAAATAGAGGCCTAAGTATTGATTGAAAATACATTCTCTAAATTATTGGTTATTTGGTAAAGCAAGAGTTAGTTACCTCAACCAAAACAGCATATGAACTAGTTTCTTTAGTTTATATGTCATCCCAATACCCCTTCCCGATTTGTTCAGTAGTACAGGTGAAACTCAAAAAATTAGAACATCGTGCAAAAGTTCATTTATTTCACTAATGCAACTTAAAAGGTGAACCTAATATATGAGATATACTCATTACATGCAAAGCAAGATAGTTCAAGCCGTGATTTGTCATAATTGTGATGATTATGGCTTACAGCTCATGAAAACCCCAAATCCACAATCTCAGAAAATTAGAATATTGTGAAAATGTGCAACATTCTAGGCTCAAAGTGTCCAACTCTAATCAGCTAATTAAGCCATAACACCTGCAACGGGTTCCTGAGCCTTTAAATGGTCTCTCAGTCTGGTTCAGTAGGAATCACAATCATGGAAAAGACTGCTGACCTGACAGTTGTGCAGAAAACCATCATTGACACCCTCCATAAGGAGGGAAAGCCTCAAAAGGTAATTGCAAAAGAAGTTGGATGTTCCCAAAGTGCTGTATCAAAGCACATTAATAGAAAGTTATGTGGAAGGGAAAAGTGTGGAAGAAAAAGGTGCACAAGCAGCAGGGATGACCGCAGCTTGGAGAGGATTGTCAGTAAAAAAACATTCAAAAGTGTTGAGGACTTTCACAAGGAGTGTACTGAGGCTGGAGTCAGTGCATCAAGAGCTACCACACACAGACGGATCCTGGACATGGGCTCCAAATGTCGTATTCCTTTTGTCAAGCCACTCCTGAACAATAAACAACGTCAGAAGTGTCTTACCTGGGCTAAAGAAAAACAGACCTGGTCTGTTGCTCAGTGGTCCAAAGTCCTCTTTTCTGATGAGAGAAAATTTTGCATCTCATTTGGAAACCAAAGACCCAGAGTATGGAGGAAGAATGGAGAGGCACACTCTGCAGGATGTTTGAAGTCCAATGAGAAGTTTCCACAGTCTGTGTTGATTTGGGGAGCCATGTCATCTGCTGGTGTTGGTCCACTGTGCTTCATTAAGTCCAGGGTCAATGCAGCCATCTACCAGGAGATTTTGGAGCACTTCATGCTTCCTTCCGCAGACGAGCTCTATGGGGATGCTGACTTCATTTTCCAGCAGGACTTGGCACCTGCCCACACTGCCAAAAGCACCAAAACCTGGTTCAATGACCGTGGGATTACTGTACTTGATTGGCCAGCATAGAGAATCTAAGGGGCATTGCCAAGAGAAAGATGAGAGACATGAGACCGAACAATGCAGAAGAGCTAAAGGCCACTATTGAAGCATCCTGGTCTTCCATAACACCTCAGCAGTGCCACAGGCTGATAGCTTCCATGCCACGCTGCATTGAGGCAGTAATTGCTGCAAAAGGGGCCCAAACCAAGTACTGAGTACATACAGTATGCATGCTTATACTTTTCAGAGGTCCGATATTGTTCTATGTACAATCCTTGTTTTATTGATTGCATGTAATATTCTAATTTTCTGAAATTGTGGATTTGGGGTTTTCATGAGCTGTAAGCCATAATTATCACAATTATGACAAATCATGGCTTGAACTATCTTGCTTTGCATGTAATGACTCTATCTCATATATTAGTTTCACCTTTTAAGTTGCATTAGTGAAATAAATGAACTTTTGCACGATATTCTAATTTTTCGAGTTTCAAAATTGTGGACTTTTTTGATTACATATTTGGTGAAATTAGATAATACATGGAGATAATTAACTAATATATTCAGACTTTTATTTTGGAAAGTCTCCATGCGTAGTAAATGTAATACAATATAGGGGCTGAATTATCATTGTGCGAGCGGACATGATCCGGTATTGCGTCTGGGAGCTGTCATGCTCTATTAATCTAGGATTTTAAAGTTTCCGAATAAAGCTGATTTTTTGAATTATAAGCGCCTTGAGTCCTGCCTGGTCTATTGCTTGTTTGTCATGTCCGCTGCACATCAATAAATGCAGACAGCATATGCTCTCTGCATTTATCATTGCACCAGCAGTTCTTGTGAACTGCTGGTGCAATCCCGCCCCCTGCAGATTCCGCTAGCAGGGAGTGTCAATCAACCCGATCGTATTCAATCGGATTGATTTCTGGCGATGTCTGTTCGCCGCCTCAGAGCAGACAGACAGGTTATAGAGCAGCGGTCTTTAGAACGCTGACCAGAAACACGGGGCATCAAGCTCCATACGAAGCTTGATAAATATGCCCGATAGTGTGTATTCCATGAGCTTTTCATTTTCATTTCGAACAAATGGTTAAAAGCATGTGGTCCATAAATTACTGAAAGATGTCTCTTTCAGGAAAGGGAATACACTTTAAAGTCAGCTCATGAGCTACAATCCCAAGCAGGACAAAACTGGTCAGTCAATCAGGATTTTGAGTGCCTAGGGCAGCACAAAACCTACATATGCCACTGCATTCCCTGTATGTAAAATGTTCGCAGGTAGGGAACCTATCTATCTGAGACCACAACTAGTGGGTAGACGCTTGTGCAATGAAGCCCTTTTTTGCAGGCTTCCATTTTGACAAATCTTTTGAAACACATAGGAATTTGTTAACAAATAAAAATGTTCTAAAAAAAACAGAGCATTTAATTTACAAATAGAAGGTTGATCTCAATATATACAACTTTGTAAAGAGCAGGTATGTAAGTTAGCTAGAGTTGAATGACTTATTAGGCAACATAGGCACCTCCCTTGGATCTTCCTTCCTCAGAATATGACTTGCTCTCCGGTCAAATGAAAACAATGTTATGTAATAAATTTGCTATCATTATATGTTCTGTACATTGTCTGTCCATTTTAGCCAATCAGAAACTGTACCAGTGAATGTATTTGGTCTTCTTAAAAATATAAATGACAGATGGCTGTCAATACTAGTGCACACATTAGTGCGGAAGCACCAGGATAGAAATGGGCTTAAGTGTTTGGGAATGTCTAATTTACCAGTACCTTTGTGTAAATCTTGTTTATTTTTATAATCAGTAATTAAATGGCTATACAAAATTGTATCTAAAGGGAAAATCAGAATAAGTTATATACAGTCATTGGGGTCAATTTATTAATGTGCGAGTGAACATAATACGATGTATCGTATCATGTTCGCTGCACATCGATAAATGCCGACAGCATACGCTTTCGGCATTTATTCTTGTAAACTGCTGGTGCAATGCTGCCCCCTGCAGATTGGCTGCTAGCAGGGGGTGTCAATCAACCCGATCGTATTCGATCGGGTTGATTTCTGCCCGCCGCCTCAGAGCAGGCAGTCAGGTTATGAAGCAGCGGTCTTCATAACTTCTGTTTCCAGCAAGCCTGAAGGCTTGCCGGAAACACGGGCATCAAGCTCCGTACGGAGCTTGATAAATTGACCCCATTGAAACTAACAAAAGTCATGCATAGATAAAGAAAGAAATAATAAATGATGTAAATGGTCATACCCCTTTTGCACTGCAGCATTTGGCAAAGAATAGCAATATTAAAAATAGTTGTATCATAAACTGTACTGACTTCCTTTCCAATGAGCAAACTCTCCAAAAACAATAACAAAACTCTTCCAGTTTTAATGAGTGCATTCCTCTCCCCCACGCTTACTTAGATCTGGTAAGTTGCAGGGATAGTTAAGTATAAAAAGCATGAACTTCTCCTGGAGATATAATCGTATGGGTTTTAAATAAGTTATTCAAATATGTTACAATACTTGTCATATAAATAAACTCTTTACAAACATAGAAACATAGAATTTGACAGTAGATAAGAACCAAAAAGGCCCATCAAGTTTACCCATATTACGTTACTTTTTCCTTAGGATAGCCTTATGCATGTCCCAGCCATTTTTTAATTCCTTTACAGTCTTTGGGGCATATTTATTAAGCTCCGAATGGAAGACCACTGCTCCATAACCTGTCCGCCTGCTCTGAGCAGGCGGACAGACATCACCAGAAATCAACCCGATCGAGTACGATCGGGTTGATCGACACCCCCTGCTGGCGGCCTATAGTCTGCGAGTCTGCAGGGGGCGGCGTTGCACCAGCAGCTCGCCGTATTCAGCAAGGTCTGTCGGACCTGATCCGCACTTTCGGATCAGGTCCGACAGACCTTGATAAATATGGGCCTTTGTGTTTACCACCTCAAATAGAAGTTTATTCCATGAATCCATCCCCCTTTCTGTAAAAAAAATGCTTCCTCAAATTTCTCCTACAAGAGTACAATCACTTAATAGTTTTATTTGAGTAATTTAGAGAAACCTTTATCTTAGACAAAAGCCAGCATAAAAATGTCTAATGAGTATGCTATGGTGTAAGTATATTATACCTCTTGACTTTACTATTTTAGAGAGATAGGACCCCATTTATGAAGCTGAGTAAAGAGCTTCATGACTGTTTCGTTCATCTGATTATGCAATGAAAAGTTAATAAGCACTGGTATTTCAACCACTGATTCTTAACATGCCCACAAACTCTGAGGTTGCGAATGTCAGGCAACCTGGACTCAGTTGCATAAGGTCAGCGCAGGGCATGGGGCTGCATGAGTGATCGCTAGTGCATTCTTAAATTTCAGAAGCTGATACGCACCAGAAGCCCCAAAGGCAATGGGACAGGTTCTCTTTCTGAGAACCTTGCCCACACACAGTATGATAAATAGATGTCATAGTCTATTTAGTCTGTTAACTATAAATAGCCCTATTGCTAATGGTCCATACATGTTTCCAATTTGAACAGCTGGCAAATTAAATAGATCCTACTCCTGCATAAAGTTATGATAATAATAAATTTTCATGAATGTGTATATGATGATCTCATTATTATTATTATTCATTAATGTGTTTATGATGATTCCTTATCATAGTTCTTGAGAAAAGGAGAGAGTAGAGTTACAGGTGTTTTTGTACACCAGTACATAAGTGTAAATATATTGCTAAAATTCAGAATGTTTGCTGCATGACAAGCTATTTTACAGCTGTATTTATAAAGTTCCCTTGTGTGTGTCTACAAAAAGCATCCTAACGGACCAAGACGTGTTATCAGTGAAAATATATATATTCATTTGACAAAATAAACCTGCAGTTTTCATTGCAAACTTCTTATATATGAAGGTTTATAATCATGTAGTTTACCATTTGTGTTTAGTGTCCCTTAAGGAACCTGCATGATTGCTTAACCTAAGCGGGACTTGCTAAATAGAGGTAACCTTTCCGAAAACCTTTTGTGGCTCACCAGCATTCTATACTTACCGTACATTTTCTCAGCACTATTTACTTCTGTTGGATATTTGTAGCGTGCAGGCACACTAAGAGCTCCAAACTTTTTGGGACACTGTTACCGGCAAAAGCAGTTTTGAGTTTGGATAGAGGCGTTCAAGATGTACTAAGTGCCTCCTTTCTTGTAAGTCTGTTTACACCAGGTCATTGCACCTATAGAGAGTGACAGATATTAGGCTTATTCGCATGTTTTTATGCGTTTGTTTTATACATGGGTCATGGTATTTACTTAACGCTCAAACAAAATAAAAAACCTTATTCATTGGTGTAGCTCTTGTGTGGCTATTTATCCATTGCTTTTCCTGTTTTACATATATTTATTAATAATGAATGTATGTGAACAAAATCTATTAGTATATATTCGTTACCCTTAAAATTAGTTTTACAAAGTATTATACTTACTATAGTGCGGTGGGGGCCTCACTAATCCGTCTCTTTACAAAGTATTATACTTACTATAGCGCGGTGGGGGCCTCACTAATCCGTCTCTTTACAAAGTATTATACTTACTATAGCGCGGTGGGGGCCTCACTAATCCGTCTCTTTACAAAGTATTATATTTACTACAGCGTGGTGGGGGCCTCACTAATCCTTCTCTTTACAAAATATTATACTTACTATAGCGCGGTGGGGGCCTCACTAATCTGTCTCTTTACAAAGTATTATACTTACTATAGCGCGGTGGGGGCCTCACTAATCTGTCTCTTTACAAAGTATTATACTTACTATAGCGCGGTGGGGGCCTCACTAATCCGTCTCTTTACAAAGTATTATACTTACTATAGCGCGGTGGGGGCCTCACTAATCTGTCTCTTTACAAAGTATTATACTTACTATAGCGCGGTGGGGGCCTCACTAATCTGTCTCTTTACAAAGTATTATACTTACTATAGCGCGGTGGGGGCCTCACTAATCCGTCTCTTTACAAAGTATTATACTTACTATAGCGCGGTGGGGGCCTCACTAATCCGTCTCTTTACAAAGTATTATACTTACTATAGCGCGTGGGGGCCTCGCTAATCTGACCCTTCTTCACAGAGACCAGGGCCGCTCTAATAGGAGAGTTAGTGCAGCTGGATCCTGGAAATGTGCTCCTCCCATTAGCGCATCCATGGACTCTGTGAAGAAGGGTCGGATGAGTGCTATAGGTAAGTATTTTAAAATACAGGTAACACTGTGCCACCTGCAAAAAAATTAATATTTATATTCTTTTTAATGAAAATGAATGCAAATGTTAACTATATTCAGTAGTCGTTTTGTTTTAAACTAAACAAAAAATGAATAATGCTGCATTTATTTTCCAGAATATTCGTTCCGAATGATTCGTCTAAAACAAATAATTCAGTGCTGCACATATCTAATATGCATATATATAAAAGGGACAGTTTACTCTAGAATTGTTATTGTTTAAAAAGATAGACAGACCCTTTATTACTTATTCCCCAGTTTTGCACAACCAAAATGGTTATATTAATATATTTTTACCTCTGTGATTACCTTGTATCTAAGCCTCAGCAGACTGCCCCCTTATTTCAGTTCTTTTGACAGACATGCATTTTAGCCAACCAGTGCTCTCTCATAAGACTCCAGGGCCCCCATTTATCATTGTGCGGACGGACATGATACGCTATAGCGAACCATGTCCGCCGCACATCGATAAATGCAGACAGCATACGCTGTCAGCATTTATCATTGCATCAGCAGTTCTTGTGAACTGCTGGTGCAATACCGCCCCCTGCAGAGTTGCGGCCAAACGGCCGCTAGCAGGGGGTGTCAATCAACCTGATCATATTCAATCGTGTTGATTTCTGTCCGTCGCCTCAGAGCAGGTGGACAGGTTATGGAGCAGCGGTCTTTAGATCGCTGCTTCATAACTTGTGTTTCTGGCGAGCCTGCAGGCTCGCCAGAAACACGGGTCATCAAGCTCTGTTCGGAGCTTGATAAATAGACCCGCAGGAGCGTGAGCACAATGTTATCTATATGGCTCACATGAACTAACACCCTCTAGCTGTGAAAAACTGTCAAATGCTCTGAGATAAGTGGCGGCCTTCAATGCCTTAGTTATTAGCATATGAGCCTACCTAAGTTTAGCTTTCAACTAAGAATACCAAGAGAACAAAGCTAATCTGATTATAAAAGTGAATTGGAAAGTTTTTTTAAATTGCAAGTCATATCTGAATCATGAAAGTTTAATTTTGACTAGATTGTCCCTTTAATTGGTCTCTTAATTGCATCCGACAAATATGTATCATTCACTTCCCACATCTCCAAACACTCTCTGCAAATTCTAACGTTTCCAGCCATAATCTGTTATCACAATTACTGCCCCGCTCTTGGAGCAGCAAATTCTCTTTAAATGGAAATTCCTTTTAGTTTGTTACACTTATTTGCTGACTTCATGTAAAGGTTTCCCTAACACTCAGACAAGGGCTGAATTGAAGGTCTAGCTACTAATTTAAAACATTTTGTTCTTTATAGTACGCTTTATGATAACTAGTTAAGTAATTTGTTATAGGTCTCCTTTTAGTTTTTATAAAAATCTGACTTCTGAGGGTATTCCAGTGCATTAGTGTCTGCCAAGTATTTGACAAGTGATATTGTGCAGCGCAGAATTCCAGCACAGGAACTGCAAACAGAAGTTCCTCTTTGGTCTTCATACTTGCGAATGGAATGGAGAACAACCTAACAATTAAGTAAATTGCAAAAGTAATGTTATAAAACTAGTCCTTTCATTTAAAGGGATATTGTAGTGAAAAAATGACATGCTCTAATTTGTAACTCTATGGGGCCGAATTATCAAGGGCCGAACGGCCCCTGATGCCCCTGTTTCCGCGCAAGCCTTCAGGCTTGCAGGAAACAGCAGTTAAGAAGCAGCAGTCTTAAGACTGCTGCTCCTTAACTTGTCCGTCTGCTGTAAGCGGCAGACATTAATCAACCCCATCGAATACGATCGGGTTGATTGACACCCCTTGCTAGCGGCCGATTAGCACAAGCAGTTCACAAGATGTCTGTCGGACATGATTGGCTGTCATGTCGGAAAGACCGATGATAAATCGGCCCCTATGTGTTTAACCCAAGCAAAAGGGTTAACATCACGCTCGGGAGACACAAGCCTTGCAGATCCTTAGTTGAACTACGCAAGTGATTGGCAGAGGGTGGGACTATCTCACTATCAGATTGCTACTCTGGATCAAGTGTTCTCTGCAGCTCTCAAGCAGGATTTTAATTATGTGTTTAACCTACTTTGAAGGGATTAAACAATTAGTAATCCACAACAAGTAGTAAAAAAGGACATGCTCTAAAGAATGAGAATGCAATATTTGCGCTACAGTGTCCCTTTAATGATGAGCTAATACAGCATTGGAATTCTGGTAAATTGGATCAAAAGTGTGACTGACTTTGTTTCACAAACATATATAGTTTATTTTATGTTTTACTTAATTTAGCTCATTCTTTTTTGCTGTTACTTTCACTCCCATCTGCTCCTCTGCTTCTTTAAATGATTGCTTTTTACTTCTGACTGTAACTGTGCTAAGACAATAAACAACGAGAAGACAGGGTAGCAAGGAAGGGATATTTTATGCATAAGGTGATTTTTTTAGTCTCTCATTGTCTACAGTTTTGCAGAAGCCCTGGATCTTGCTGGCCTACTGCCAGATATGCTCCTGTATTTCATATATATTAATTATACAGCGGTTCTATAATTTAACCAGAAAAAATAGCAACTGTTAACTTAAAGGGACATTGTACACTAGATTTTTCTTTGCATAAATGTTTTGTAGTTGATCTATTTATATAGCCCATCTGTTAGTGTTTTTATAAAAATGTACAGTTTTTATTATTTTTAAATAACATTGCCCTGATTTTCATAACCAAGCCCCAAAGTTTTAGGAGAATACCAACGTATACTTACTCTAGCTTGCTCCTGTTTGTGTAAAGGGTCTTTTCATATGCAAAGGAAGTGGGAGGGGGGAGTGTCTGCTTTTTTGCTATTGAAGCACTAGCAGTGGGATTTCCAGCTAATCTTTTCATTAGAGCTAAACTGGGAGCTTCTAAGTACATTTTTAAACGGTTTTATACTGGATCAGTATCTGAGCATATTATTCTTTATAGTAATGTCTATTACATTTAGTTAAATGAAAATTGGTCCCTTTAAAGGTACATTAAAACCATCTTTTAATCCTCCCTTTATTTAACACTCCCACTCGAGTGTTAACTCCACTAGAAGTAAGCTTTTTGCGATTTGGGTAACTCTCATATTACAAGTTGAAAGTAAACTGCTTTTGCTTGAGTGCCTAACCGATGTGCGTAAAAACCTGAACTTAGCATATTGCACGCACAATCATATATTCCCAACAGAGGTCAATGGAATAGAAAGAGTGGCAAAAAAACCCTACTCGAGTGCAAACATGATAGAGAATACATATTCTCAAGTGCACTAACCTGATATGAAAATATGAATATTTCACATTCCAATGTTCTTCACATAGAAGAATGTGTTCTATTTACTTATAAAAACACATTTATATATATGATGGTATTGTGGTACAATATATATCTATACCTATATATTGAGATATAAATTTATTTATTTATATATATATGTGATTATATATAAATATAGATATATACAGATATATATATATATATATATATATAGGAATATCTATTTATAAATACATAGAACATATTATGCTATGTGCAGAACATAGGAATGTGAAATATTTACAGTAAATACTCAGTGTAACACTTTATTAAATATGAATATTCTATAAATATACTTTTTCATGTTTTCATCTACTTAAATATGTGTGTACTTATGTATTTATGTGTTTGTATGTGTATATATGTCTGTAAATATATATATATATATATATATATATATACATAAATTTATATGTACATATGTACACACATATAAACATATATATATATATATATATATACATAAATACATATGTACACACATATAAACACATATATATACATAAATACATATGTACACACATATAAACATATATATATATATATATACATAAATACATATGTACACACATATAAACATATATATATATATATTTAGACATTTACACAGAGTTATAGACCAGAAATAATTCACCTCACCACCAATCTTATTACTTAAAATATAAGTTTTTCATTAGATTTCTCATCTAAAACTTAATACCTGTTACCTAATAAATCACATTAAATAAAACAACCAGCCATAGGCATCAGCTTGGATTTGGCTGTAATTATGTGTGATGTTCCACATTTATAACAGATTTGAAAAAAAACTAAATCACCTAATAGATAAGATATAATAAAATATTTAGACATATATTAAATAAGGCTTGGTAACACTGCTAAAGCAGAAGATATTTACAGCAAGCTCTGTTACTATGTTTATTGCTATGTTTTAATTGTTTTAAAAAGTATGTAACTTAAAGAGACACATTGAGATTTGTATATACAATATTTAGTCATGTGTAATAAAACACCATCACAATATAGTTGCATTATTTGTTTTGACCCTTTTCATGCAACAGCTAATTTTCTAATCCTCGGATCTTGAAATGCACCCTTTGGACCTCTCAACGCTAAGGCCCATATTTGTCAAGGTCTGTCGGACCTGATCCGACAGTGCGGATCAGGTCCGACAGGCCTCGCTGAATACGGCGAGCAATACGCTCGCCGTATTCAGCATTACACCAGCAGCTCACAAGAGCTGCTGGTGCAACGCCGTCCCCTGCAGACTCGCGGCCAATCGGCCGCCAGCAGGGGGGTGTCAATCAACCCGATCATACTCGATCGGGTTGATTTCCGGCGATGTGACGGTCTTTGTGACCGCTGCTTCATAACTGCTGTTTCTGGCGAGCTAGCTGGGTGTCTCTATGTGTTGTATTACTTTTTGTTTGTAATCCCCCTTGTTTCTTGCACCCATTCCGGACTGGGGTTAACTGCCTGTGGCTCTGGTGACATCACAGCTTTTTTGGAGTGCTATTTAGCACCCAGGGCTGGGATGTTGCTGAGTCACTGGATATGTACCTGGTCCGGTCTTGGAGTGCAGTTCCCTTCCGTGTTTTGTATTTCTCTGGGTGATTACATCCACCTGTGCACCCCTTCTTTGTTCTCAGTTTGTTTGGCTTTGTAAGCTCGCATGGTGTGGCTGTGTTAGGGACTCAGGCAGTGGAAAGGACCTTGACGTGGTGCCTGAGCTTTTCCCATTTGGCCAGATGCGGTACTAACCTTTCCAGTTTTGATTTTATCTTAGATGTGAGCTAGCTGGTGAGTGCTGGGTGTTTCTATGTGTTGTATTACTTTTTATTTGTAATCCCCCTTGTTTCTTGCACCCATTCCGGACTGGGGTTAACTGCCTGTGGCTCTGGTGACATCACAGCTTTTTTTGGAGTGCTATTTAGCACCCAGGGCTGGGATCTTGCTGAGTCACTGGATGTGTACCTGGTCAGGTCTTGGAGTGCAGTTCCCTTCCGTGTTTTATATATATATATATATATATATATATATATATAAAACCACCAAATTAGCCAATTAACTTAAGACCTTTGGGTAGATTTATTATTGGTCAAGCAGACATGATTCACTGTAGCGAATCATGTCTACTTGACCTCACTAAATGCCAACAGCATACGCTGTCGGCATTTAACATTCCACAAGCATTTCTATTGAAATGCTTGTGCAATGCAGACCCCTGCTCACTGGCAGCCAGGGGCTGTCAATCATCCTGATTGGATCAGATCAGGGTGATTTCAATCCGCCACCTAAAAGGTTGCGGCAGGGCTGGCTCAAGACATTGTTTTGCCTGGGTTCGAGATCAAAATGTAGCCCCAAATACCCCCCCCTGCGACCCCCCTGCACTATTTACAGCCTGACTCGCTAGCATTTCTAATGTTTGATCTTCAGTCATTAGATGGGGGGAAAATACTGAAATGTGCAAACTCTGAATACCCCTGCAATACCATGAGGTACATATTGGCTGCAGCAGCAAGTGTTTTTTGTTTTTGTATAAGCTCCAGTTCAGTTACTAGGTCACACTAGACTATGTTTCCAGACACAGCTACATTATTGATGATAAGTACAATCACTAACTTACTTAACACTTAGATATCTATCTCCTCGCTTGCAATCAGAGTGGCTGCTCACTTCGGCCAACTACCGCCCACCCCTCTCAACAGAAGCCCGCGCGCAGGTTATAACCATATTCTGTGCGGCTTTCTGCATCACATGGACACCACAAAGCTACACTGCACCACTGTGTGCCTGGCTTTGGCTGTGGCATGCACTGTCTGCAATAAACTTTTGGGGTTAAAGACAGAGCTACAGGCCTATAGCGGTGTCAATAGGTGGGGGGGGGGCTAATGCAGCTGTCCCACTACTGAAAGACACTATCACTGTGCACAGCTGGCCTTGCAGGTGTAGCGTGATGATGCGATCAGTCACCAATCTGGAGCCGCTGTCATGCTGCTGCCGCCTGCTGGGTCAAGTTGCGAGTGCTTCCTCTTCAAGAGGATACAGAGTGTAGGAGCGGTCCATCTGGATCTCACAGAAGTGTCGCCCCCTGTCGAGTGCCGACTGGGCCATTGGACCCACTTGGTCCCATGGTTGAGCCGGCCCTTAAGGAGCAGCAGTCTTATGACCGCTGCTTCTTAACTTCCACTTCAGGCGACCCTGAAACAATGGGGCTCCGAAGCAACATAAGCTGCTTAATAAATGGAGCCCTTTGTGTAAAGTGTAAGGGTTAAAAAAAAATGTTTACCAAACACAACATATCAAAATGAAGTGCTACACTTATATATGGTATATAGCAAGGTGTTTTACTAGAAAGGGCTATAATATATATATATATATATATATATATATATATATATATATATATATATATATTTATATTTATATTTATATACAGGGAGTGCAGAATTATTAGGCAAATGAGTATTTTGACCACATCATCCTCTTTATGCATGTTGTCTTACTCCAAGCTGTATAGGCTCGAAAGCCTACTACCAATTAAGCATATTAGGTGATGTGCATCTCTGTAATGAGAAGGGGTGTGGTCTAATGACATCAACACCCTATATCAGGTGTGCATAATTATTAGGCAACTTCCTTTCCTTTGGCAAAATGGGTCAAAAGAAGGACTTGACAGGCTCAGAAAAGTCAAAAATAGTGAGATATCTTGCAGAGGGATGCAGCACTCTTAAAATTGCAAAGCTTCTGAAGTGTTATCATCGAACAATCAAGCGTTTCATTCAAAATAGTCAACAGGGTCGCAAGAAGCGTGTGGAAAAACCAAGGCGCAAAATAACTGCCCATGAACTGAGAAAAGTCAAGCGTGGAGCTGCCAAGATGCCACTTGCCACCAGTTTGGCCATATTTCAGAGCTGCAACATCACTGGAGTGCCCAAAAGCACAAGGTGTGCAATACTCAGAGACATGGCCAAGGTAAGAAAGGCTGAAAGACGACCACCACTGAACAAGACACACAAGCTGAAACGTCAAGACTGGGCCAAGAAATATCTCAAGACTGATTTTTCTAAGGTTTTATGGACTGATGAAATTAGAGTGAGTCTTGATGGGCCAGATGGATGGGCCCGTGGCTGGATTGGTAAAGGGCAGAGAGCTCCAGTCCGACTCAGACGCCAGCAAGGTGGAGGTGGAGTACTGGTTTGGGCTGGTATCATCAAAGATGAGCTTGTGGGGCCTTTTCGGGTTGAGGATGGAGTCAAGCTCATCTCCCAGTCCTACTGCCAGTTTCTGGAAGACACCTTCTTCAAGCAGTGGTACAGGAAGAAGTCTGCATCCTTCAAGAAAAACATGATTTTCATGCAGGACAATGCTCCATCACACGCGTCCAAGTACTCCACAGCGTGGCTGGCAAGAAAGGGTATAAAAGAAGAAAATCTAATGACATGGCCTCCTTGTTCACCTGATCTGAACCCCATTGAGAACCTGTGGTCCATCATCAAATGTGAGATTTACAAGGAGGGAAAACAGTACACCTCTCTGAACAGTGTCTGGGAGGCTGTGGTTGCTGCTGCACGCAATGTTGATGGTGAACAGATCAAAACACTGACAGAATCCATGGATGGCAGACTTTTGAGTGTCCTTGCAAAGAAAGGTGGCTATATTGGTCACTGATTTGTTTTTGTTTTGTTTTTGAATGTCAGAAATGTATATTTGTGAATGTTGAGATGTTATATTGGTTTCACTGGTAAAAATAAATAATTGAAATGGGTATATATTTGTTTTTTGTTAAGTTGCCTAATAATTATGCACAGTAATAGTCACCTGCACACACAGATATCCCCCTAAAATAGCTATAACTAAAAACAAACTAAAAACTACTTCCAAAACTATTCAGCTTTGATATTAATAAGTTTTTTGGGTTCATTGAGAACATGGTTGTTGTTCAATAATAAAATTATTCCTCAAAAATACAACTTGCCTAATAATTCTGCACTCCCTGTATAATGAAAGTGCTTTGCAAAGTATTTGAATAATATCACCTAAGAATATTTATTATAACTCATCCTCAGACCCTGTAAATGTAATACAAAAAAACATTGTACAACAATTTAATTGAAATGACCTTCAGCTACTTATATGAAAGTCATAATAATAAAAAATAAAAGTTTAAAAATATAATTTTGTAACCACTTGATACACATGACCCCAAAGTGCTATATCATTCTGGCATTGGCTAGATTTGTTTAGCCAATCGCAGTTGCTTCTCTCTAGTCGATCTAGGGCACTGTCTTATACAAATTTTAATGCATCACATAGTAATTACTGTCATTCATGATTATTCATATGGAGAAGTGATGATGAAGATTTTGGAAATTACCTTCATCCCTGTATTCACTATATTATAGTAAACTCACCAATTATAAATTATCTTTGAAAATGTTATATGAATACAGAGAAAATATAAATAAATCAATAAGAACTCATTAAAAAGGACATTAAAGGACCAGTAAATACAGTAGATTTGCATAATCAACTAATGCATGATAAAAAAGACAATGCAGTAGCATTTAGTCTGAACTGGAACTGAGCAGTAGATTTTTTTCTGACAAATTTCAAAGTTATGTCTGTTTCCACTCCCCCTGTATCATGTGACAGCCATCAGCCAATCACAAATGCATATACGTATATTCTGTGAATTCTTGCACATGCTCAGTAGGAGCTGGTGACTCAAAAAGTGTAAATATAAAAAGACTGTGCACATTTTGTTAATGGAAGTAATTTGGGAAGCTGTTTAAAGTTGCATGCTCCATATGAATCATGAAAGTTTAATTTTGACTTGAGTATCCCTTTAAACACTTATTCTTTTGTGTAAATATTGTGCTTTGTGCAGCAAATCAAGTAACAGGTTTAGGCATTTGCAGCATTTTGAAAACCTTGGTTACAGATTTTAGTTTTTAACTACACATGTGCATGGGCGAAATTTTTGGTTCAGCCAAATCTTTTGTTTTAAATGTTCAAAATACTTTGTATTTTGAATATTTGGTGCTTGTGCTGTTCATCATTCGCCTCATTTTAAACTAAACGAATATCGGTCATTTGTGAAACATTTACATTAGATTTTATTAAACAAATGTAGCGACTAAAATACCTACCTGAGCACACTCAAGACCTTCTCCTATAGTGCAGACCCTGGGAACTGCCTCGCTAAGCCTCCGGGGCTCTGCAAAGAAAAGGAGTGGGTTTTAGGCTCTCCAGCGATCTTAGGTAATTATTTTTAACTATTTAAAGGAAACAAATAAACAATGCAGAATTTGGCATTATTACTTTGGATTGTTTAAATTTTGTGCTGCGACACTTTTAGGATGAATTAGAATGTCAATTGCAAGACAGACCTTCTTGTCCAACACCAGTGCCTGGCCTCACAAATGTTCTTTTGGGCTAAAATTCCCACAGATGCACTTGCAAAATCTTGTGGAAAGCCTTCCCAGAAGAGTCATGGCTGTTATAGCTGCAAAGTGTGTGTGTGTGGTGGGTGTAATGATGTGTATGCTTTATGTTATAGTTTAAGTTCAATAGTTATGCTTAGTTCACTCTGTGCACTACAAACAGTTAACATTTTAGTCATGTGATTGGAGGGGGCGGGCAGTTATTGTTAAGATGGATGCTGCTGAATAAAGTCTGTATTCCTGTTCTCTCTCCTTGCTGTTTGCTAATACATTATAAAGATCATCACATGGTACCAGAAGTGGGGTGAAAAGTGACATGGCAGCAAACAGCAACACAAAGAACATTCCTTCTCTGGATTTAGAGTCAGGGAACATTTCTGACAATTGGTCAAAATGGAGGGAGCTGATTGAACTTGTGTTTGCAGGCCCAGATGCAGACAGATGGACTGATCAACAGAAGGCAGCACACTTTTTGATATGTGTGGGACAAAAGGGACGTGATGTATGCAGAGCCTGGCAGGCAAGTGGGGATATCACTGCAGATGACAAAAAAAAAACAGAGGTATTGTTTGCAAAGTTTGAAGCATACTGCAATCCAAGGAAAAACATCACAGTGCAGAGGAAAATGTTTTATGAGAGGAATCAGTGTGGAGGTGAATCTGTGGATGAATGGGTGACACAGCTGCGCTTGCTTGCCAAAGACTGTGCTTTTTATGATGCAGGTGATATGATAAAAGACCGTATTCTGATGGGCAGTAAGTTTAAAGAAGTTCAGGAAAAGCTGCTGCAGGAAGAAGATTTAAATCTTGAGAAAGCCATCAGGATTGCTAGAGCATATGAAATGTCAAGAAAGGACATGCAGGTACTGGAAGGAACACAACACCAGATCAGTGCTATAGAAAATCAAAGCAGCAGATACTGGCAAGAAAGAGGACACAAGGGGATAAAAGGCAAGTGGGACACTGGGACAAGTAACACACAAGCAACCTGTGGCTACTGTGGAAACATGCACAACAAAAATGCTGCCTGTCCTGCAAGGTGGCAGATATGTAATAAATGCAAGAAAAGAGGACATTTTGCCAGGGTGTGTAAACTGTTTTCACATATTGCAAGGACACAAACACAGGCTGTACACGCCATAGAGGACAATGATGACAATGCAGGGTTAGACTCAGATTGCACCCCAATATATCTTGCAGCAGTACAGAAATCACACAAGTCTGCAGATGAAGCAAATGTAACCCTACAGATAGGGGCTCACAAAACTCCAGTCACATTCAAAATAGATACAGGGGCACAAGTAAACTGTGTGCCAAGCCACACATACCTGGAACTCCTTAGAAATGAATTCCCCTTAGAGACTCAAGACCTACCAAAACTGTTGGGATATGGTGGTGAAAAGCTGAAAGTGATGGGTCGCTGCCATGCAAAATGTTTTTACAAGGGATCTGAAAAGGTCTTACAATTGTTTGTGATAGAAACAAAAGCCCCAGCAGTATTAGGTCTAAAAACAAGTAAAGATATTGGACTTGTAAAGATCATTATGGCTGTGGATGGTGGGTGCAGCGAACTGTCAAAGGACAACATTAAGCATGAGTACAGTGATCTATTCAAAGGCCTAGGGTGCCTCCCGGGGATTAGCCGCATACGTATAAAAGAGGGTGCACAGCCTGTCATTCATGCCCCAAGGAAAATACCTCTATCCCTTGAGGCTAAAGTCAAACAAGAACTAACTAGGATGGAGAAGTTGGGGGTAGTAAAAAAGGTCACAGAACCATCAGAATGGGTCAGTTCTATGGTTGTGGTAGAGAAGAAAAACACAGGCGCAATTCGTATTTGCATTGACCCACGTGATTTGAACAAAGTAATAATGAGAGAACACTACAAACTCCCCACCATAGATGATATAGCTCACAAGCTAGTAGGAGCAACAGTGTTTAGTGTACTAGATGCACAATCTGGTTACTGGCAATTGCGTCTTGATGAACCCAGCAGTCACCTGACCACTTTCAACTCCCCCTTTGGACGATGGCGTTTCACAAGGGTACCTTTCGGCATTGCTTCTGCTCAGGAAATATTTCAAAAGAAATCACATGAGTTGATTGCTGGTCTACATGGTGTTGAAGTAATAATTGATGATTTGCTGGTTTATGGAAAGGATCGTACAGAACATGACAAAAACCTTATTGCCTTACTCAAGCGGTGTCGGGAGAAAAATCTTAAACTCAATCCAAACAAAATGCAAATTGGGGTAGAAGAGGTTACATATTTTGGACACCTTCTAACCAAAGAGGGTTTAAAGCCTGATCCAAAGAAGATAACAGCAGTTATTAGCATGAAGGCCCCATCCTCCAGGAAGGAACTAGAGACATCATTAGGCATTTTTAATTATCTATCCAAGTTTTCTCAGGGCCTCGCTCAGCTGACAGCCCCACTACGTGCATTGCTACAAAGGGATGCTATTTGGTCTTGGGACGCAAACATGGAAAAGACATTTGAGAAAGTAAAAAAACTGATCACTAAACATCCAGGGCCAATACTGAAATATTTTGACGTAAACTGCAACACTGTGCTTCAAGTGGATGCATCCCAGTTTGGGTTAGGTGCTGTGCTAATGCAACAAGGACATCCTGTTGCATATGCTTCACGAGCTCTGACAACAACACAAGCCAATTATGCTCAAATTGAGAAGGAGATGTTGGCCATTGTAAATGGATGTGAGAAATTTCACCAGTATATCTATGGTCGCCCAGTGGTTGTGGAAACTGATCACAAACCATTGGAGTACATCATGCAAAAACCACTATCTGCTATACCTCCACGCCTGCAGAGGATGGTTATGAAACTACAACAGTATGATCTCACAGTGAAATATAAACCAGGAAAGGAAATTCCGATGGCAGATACGCTGTCTAGGGTGTTTCCAGAAGGACATGAAGCACGGGATGAACCTGAATTGGAAGAACAGGTACATACAGTACTAGTAAATATTCCAATAGCTGATGTACGGCTGGAAAAAATTAGACAAGATACCAAACAAGATAAAGTACTAGAAAAACTAATTCGTGTCATATGCAATGGCTGGCCAGAAAAACGAAAGAAGCTTTCTCCTGAGTTGCAGGGATTCTGGCCTGTGAGAAATTAACTATCCTTTCATACGGATATCATATTCATGGGTGACCGTATTGTTATTCCTAAATCACAGCAGGCAGAAATATTGGAGCAAATTCACCAGGGACATTTGGGCATTACTCTTTGTAAGCGCAGAGCACGGGATGTGGTTTACTGGCCTAATTTGGACCTTGATATTGAGACACTTGTGAAGACATGTGAAACCTGCCAGACATTTCAAAAAAACAATGCAAAAGAACCTCTCACACCATGGAACACTCCTTCACGGGCATGGCAGAGACTGGCCACAGATATTTTTCATTTTGAGGACAACCACTACCTGATAGTAGTAGATTACTACAGCAAATTCTTTGAGTTAGTACAGCTGAGAAATCTAAAAGCATCAGCAATCATATGGGCTTTCAAAACAATACTCTCAAGACATGGAGTGTGTGAAGAACTTGTGTCTGATAATGGCCCGCAATTCTCAAGTGCTGAATTCCAGTGCTTTCTGCGTGAATGGGGAGTCAGGCACAAACCAGTAAGTCCGTATCACTCACAGGCCAATGGTTTAGCTGAGAAGTATGTTGGCATAGCCAAATCCATTATCCGAAAAGCACAATCATCAGGGCAGGATGTGTACCTAGGCCTGTTAAACTATCGTGCAACACCCATGGAGGGTTTATGTTCACCTGCACAGCTGCTCATGGGTAGAGCACTGAGGACCACAGTGCCTATTGCACCACAGAAATTGCAGCCTCAGACTATCCCACAGGATCAGGTAACAGGTCAGAGGAACATAAACATGAAAAAGCAAAAGCTGTATTTTGACAAATCTACCAAGTTACTTGGTCCACTCAGGGCTGGGCAAGCTGTGAGACACAGAGTCACTGGGGATACATGGGAACCTGCTCGAATTGTCAGTGAAGCTAATTCACCAAGGTCATATATAATCAAAACCAAGTGTGGACAGAAACTGAGACGCAACAGGCGTCATCTTCGACCAGACACTGCAGCTGATACTCTACTCGAGGAACCAAGCAGCAATGACAATAAAGAGCAAAGCAATGAATGCACAGAATTCCCTAACATGGATGTAAAGTCTACTGAGGACTTTGAGGACAACATAAGTGTATCAGCTTGCGATAATGCTGGGAATGACTCTCAACCTGACACTGATTGTACTGCTAGTGAGCCAGCAGTTACTTTCTCTCGTTATGGTCGAGCTATTAAACCAAAAATATGGGAAGACTTTGTCTCATATTAAGTGTTTCATATTTGAAGGGGAAGATGTAATGATGTGTATGCTTTATGTTATAGTTTAAGTTCAATAGTTATGCTTAGTTCACTCTGTGCACTACAAACAGTTAACATTTTAGTCATGTGATTGGAGGGGGCGGGCAGTTATTGTTAAGATGGATGCTGCTGAATAAAGTCTGTATTCCTGTTCTCTCTCCTTGCTGTTTGCTAATACATTATAAAGATCATCACAGTGGGAACTCCATAGTAATGACCATAGTTTTGGAATGGGATGTTCACATATTAGGCATTTCATGAAACCGAAGCTGTTAGAGGCAGGAATGCCCTAATGAAATATATTTCTAGTGATTTTAAATTAATTTTTACCATAATTTCACTGTTAAAATGAGGCCTCATGAGTATCTATAAATCTAGACCATTCTGATTGTCCAGTTTGTACTCCGGTAGGGAAAACTGGTTGTTATGTTTGCTTAAGGATTGGTGTTTAATTTTTCTTTGTCTAATACTATTTTTATTTGTAAGTTTCTTTTTACATTATTAAATAGACCAAAACAACAAACAGTAATAAAAAATAAAATCATTACTTGCAAACGTACAATGTAAGTACAATGTGAATTTACAAATATTCACCAATATTAATAAAAGTATGAGTTTGACATGTGGTATATACTGTATGTTTCTGGGCAAGATAGTCATGACTAATGACCAATCTCTGCCAGGTATAAAGTTGTACTATTTAAAAAGTTTATTCGCTTATGGTAGTTTTCAGGTGTACAAATTTGTTTCTCATTGGTCAAATTTGCTTTTGTAGTAGTGTTACAGCTTTCAATGCTTAGTCCAAAATATGTGCAAATAAGTAGGGATTGGCCAAGATTAAAAATAAATATTTAGATGGTACAACAAATAGTTTCTTGGATGTTCATTTAGTACCAATGAGTGTTTATATATAATGAATATACCTAAGAGTTTTAGTTGAATGTAACATTTATCGATTTCAAATCTTATTTTTCTGAAATCAAATATTACCTTCAAAAATATTTGCTGTACAAAAAAAAACATTTAAAATAGAGAAATGTAATAAATGAAGGAACAAATAAATGTTTAAACATTGGCCAAGCACTTGAATTTCTGTTTAAATAATAAATGTGGCCAATATTAACCCTTTAAGGACACAGCTTTCAGTTTGCTCAATTGTTTTATGACGGAAAAATTCCGTCATATGTCCTTAACCCCTTAATGACCACAGCACTTTTCCATTTTCTGTCCGTTTGGGACCAAGGCTATTTTTACATTTTTGCGGTGTTTGTGTTTAGCTGTAATTTTCCTCTTACTCATTTACTGTACCCACACATATTATATACCGTTTTTCTCGCCATTAAATGGACTTTCAAAATATACCATTATTTTCATCATATCTTATAATTTACTATAAAAAATATTATAAAATATGAGGAAAAAATGGAAAAAAACACACTTTTTCTAACTTTGACCCCCAAAATCTGTTACACATCTACAACCACCAAAAAACACCCATGCTAAATAGTTTCTAAATTTTGTCCTGAGTTTAGAAATACCCAATGTTTACATGTTCTTTGCTTTTTTTGCAAGTTATAGGGCCATAAATACAAATAGCACTTTGCCATTTCCAAACCACTTTTTTTCAAAATTAGCGCTAGTTACATTGGGACACTAATATCTTTCAGGAATCCCTGAATATCCATTGACATGTATATATTTTTTTTTAGAAGACATCCCAAAGTATTGATCTAGGCCCATTTTGGTATATTTCATGCCACCATTTCACCGCCGAATGCGATCAAATAAAAAATTTTTTTTACTTTTTCACAAATTTTTTCACAAACTTTAGGTTTCTCACTGAAATTATTTACAAACAACTCATGAAATTATGGAATAAATGGTTGTAAATGCTTCTCTGGGATCCCCTTTGTTCATAAATAGCAGACATATATGGCTTTGGCTTTGCTTTTTGGTAATTAGAAGGCTGCTAAATGCCACTGCGCACCACACGTGTATTATGCCCAGCAGTGAATGGGTTAATTAGGGAGCATGTAGGGAGCTTCTAGGGTTAATTTTAGCTCTAGTGTAGTGTAGTAGACAACCCCAAGTATTGATCTAGGCCCATTTTGGTATATTTCATGCCACCATTTCACCGCCAAAAGCAATCAAATAAAAAAAAATTGTTCACTTTTTCAAACTTTAGGTTTCTCACTAAAATTATTTACAAACAGCTTGTGCAATTATGGCACAAATGATTTTAAATGCTTCTCTGGGATCCCCTTTGTTCAGAAATAGCAGACATATGTGGCTTTGGCGTTGCTTTTTGGTAATTATAAGGCCGCTAAATGTTGCTGCGCATCACATGTGTATTATGGCCAGCAGTGAAGGGGTTAATTAGGTCGTTTGTAGGGAGCTTGCAGGGTTAATTTTAGCTTTAGTGTAGAGATCAGACTCCCACCTGACACATCCCACCCCCTGATCCCTCCCAAACAGCTCTCTTCCCTCCCCCACCCCACAATTGTCCCCGCCATCTTAAGTACTGGCAGAAAGTCTGCCAGTACTAAAATAAAAGGTATTAAAAAAAATATATATATTTTTTTTTTAGCATATTTACATATGCTGCTATGTAGGGTCCCCCCTTAGCCCCCAACCTCCCTGATCCCCCCAAAATAGCTCCCTAACCCTCCCCCTCTGCCTTATTGGGGCCATCTTGGGTACTGGCAGCTGTCTGCCAGTACCCAGTTTGCAAATAAAAATGTTTTTTTTATTATTTTTTTTGATTTGTTTCTGTAGTGTAGCTTCCCCCCCACAGTCCAATATCCCCCCAGCCAAACCGATCAACAAACAAATACATAAACCCCTTTGATCCCCACTTATAAGATAAAACTTTCTGTAGCGTAGTGGTTCCCACCCGCTCCCTCCCCGTGCACGCGCCCGCCCGGCCTCCCCGTGCACGTGCGCGCGTCCGTGCGCGTCCCCCCGGTCGTCCCCGCCCCCGATCCCGCCCCCCTCCGCATCACAAAGGCCATCGATGGCCGCCACCCACCTCCCACACCGGCTCCCACCCACCAACGAACATAGCCGTTAATGTCCGGTGCAGAGAGGGCCACAGAGTGGCTCTCTCTGCACCGGATGGCTAAAAATGGTTATTGCAGGATGCCTCGATATCGAGGCATCACTGCAATAACCGGAAAGCAGCTGGAAGCGAGCAGGATCGCTTCCAGCTGCTTTCCACACCGAGGACGTGCAGGGTACGTCCTCAGGCGTTAACTGCCTTTTTTTTGAGGACGTACCCTGCACGTCCTCGGTCATTAAGGGGTTAAAGGGACATAAAACACAAATTTTTTCTTTCATGATTTAGAAAGAGCATATAATTATAAACAACTTTCTAATTTACTACTATTATCTATTTTGCTTCATTCTCTTGATATTCTTTGCTGAAAAGCAAATCTAGATATGCTTAGTAGCTGCACATAGATGCCTCCTGTGATTGGTTCACCTTGTGCATTGCTATTTCTTCATTAAAGTATATCTAAAGTATATCTAATGAAGCAAATTAGGTAATAGAAGTAAATTGGAATATTGTTTAAAGTTGTATTCTCTACCTTAATCATGAAAGAAAATGTTTGGGTATAGTGTCCCTTTAAGAGGTTAAATGTTTTATATAGATCCTTTAAAAACATAAATTTATCACTATAAATAGCAGCTCAGATAACCAGAGAACAATCTGTAAACCTTCAGTAGTACAACATTCATGTGGTAGGTGAGGATTTCCCTGCTAAAAAAGAGAATGTGTGCACCCTAATGCGCACCAGAAGCGTGGAATTCACAACTGATAAAATCATGCCAAGATAACTGAAAACAAAACTGCTATTAGATAAAGAATTAAATAAGCAGGCATGGTCTGACATGTTTCAGCAACTGTATAACCCTAATCATAGACATCCATTCTATCCTCTTGAGCAGTTTCTCAGTTCCAGTAACCATAATCCATAAAACATATCAGATTTTACGACTTCCTGCTTGTGCTGACCCACATTTTAATCACTGTGACTGTGTCAGAAAAGGTGGCTCTTCTTGTTTGATGGAAGTCCTGGTGATCAGCCTTCAGCCTCTTCAACCCACTCAAAAAGGTGCTCTGCATTTAACTTCACTCGTTTTTTCACTCCTATTTTAAAATTCAGTATTTTCTGTGGGTTATAGATATTTATATTGCTGGTAGATTGTTAAAGTTGTCTGCTAATAAAATTACTGTCACAGGTGTTAGTATTTAAAGGGATAGTAAACCACAATATTTTCTTTTATGATTCAGATAGAAGATACAATTTTAAACAAATTTGAAAATGACTTCTATTATATAATTTGCTTCATTCTCTTGTTATCCATTACTGAAGGGACAGCATTGCACTACTGGCAAAAAGATGATCACATCTAGTTATCCAATCACAAGAGATAAATGTGTGCAGGCACCAATTAGCAGCAGCTCCCACTAGTGTATGATATGTGCGTATTATTTTTTAACAAGGGATACTAAGAGAACAAAGCACATTTGAAAATAGAAGTGAATGTAAAAGTGTCTTAAAATGACATGCTCTATGTGAATCATGCAAGTTTAATTTTGACTTTCCTATCCCTTTAATTAGGTGAATTGTAACGTTTTCAGCTTGAATATGTTCTTGTTTCATATTGTATTTATTGATTTGTATTGTAAGTTTTATTTATTTATTTTATAAATGTACCACAAACATCTTTGTTTTGGCTTTATGTCATTTTCTAAAACAAGATCAGGACAAAATCATCTTTGAATTATCCAGCTTCTTGAAAGAGCAGAAGCGATGAATTAAAGGATTACTTTCTGTTATAATTTTTAAGCTAAACAACTAACATATTAAAGTTAATAAACATTAATTAAAACCTACTGACCTATATTTTCTCCAAAACGAAGTTTCATAACGTTCTAAAAGTTATATATTTTATTCGCCAATGATGTCACGTTATCCTGCCCACTATTTTCAGCACTGCATGTTCAAAATACTTAAACCAATAACTTTGTGTTTAAAGCGCCATTTTGAAACCTAGGTATTGTAAACGGATTGGTACAGAGCAAAGGATACCCACGGAGTGGGTTTGGAAAACAATTAAATTTGCAGACAAGATTTCTGATATACGGTAGAGATATGTTAATGAAATGCTATTGATAAAAAGCGTATTTGGGGTAGTTAGTTAGTAACAGGCATAGAAAATATTTACTTACAGTGGCCCTTTAAGTGCCACTGGCCCACAGAAAAAAAAAATTAAAAGGCAGCACAAATAAAACGTTTATTTCTTAGAAAGAAAAATATGAACTTAGCACACAATGCACAAAAGACATTCCATATTGATCCGTTGGTGGATTTTGGCACCTGATTTGCAATTTGTCATTTTATGTAGGTTTAATAAAGTTTTTGCAGTTTTAGTTTGTGTCATTTATCATCTGTGTGCAGCTTAGAATATTCATTGTTTATCTTTTTTAGTCTGATGGCTGTATTTACTTCCAGACAGTCGGTCAGCTAGTACAAAAATCATATACTGTTATTATTATTATTATTATTATTATTATTAATAAAGGATTACAAACTTTTCACATTTTTGGTGTAAATAAAACACATATTTTAAATTACATTTATGAAATTAAAATTACCAACCTCAAACTCTTTCAAAACGAAGCCTCATTTACTTCTAAAACCATTTTTTATTTTTCGTCTATAACGTCATGTAACCCAGCCCACTATTTTAGCACCTACGTGTATGTAAAAATGAACCAATCGTTTTCACCGCTTTTGCATACCATTATAATACAAATTGGTACACAATCGCATGTGCACAAAAAAAACGGCCCAAATAGCGCTTGCGCATATTGTCCTACTGATGCCGTAATTACCAGGGAGTGAAGTTGTCAATGATGTTGCGCAATCTCTAGCTTAAAATTCGGCCGCCATCTTCAAACTGCGGTTTACACACCGGATTGGATAGCAGCGGCAGATACCCACAGAGTGGGTTCGTAAAAATGTATTTATTAGAAATAAGATTGCAGCGATCAGGTAGGAAAGTCATAATGACATCCTATGGCAAATATGTTTAGAAACATTAAAAAAAAAAAAAGTGAAATTACATTGAACATACAGTGGTCCTTTAATTTGTTATGAGAGATATGGGGTGAAGATTTTTTTGTCTAGTAGTGGTCTGAGTATAGGAAGGATTGTTTTAAAGGCACAGTAAACATTCTGAGACTGTAATTTGAAATGCTCAATAATACATAGAAAAACAACTTTGCAATATAATTTTATAATTTTGTTACCCTCCCCTTTCCTGTAATTTAAGTCTGAACATTGTTGATTTTCTGGCCCTAAAACCTGGAAGAGCACATGGCAGACTTAACAAGCCTAACCTTGCCACATATCTCTTGACTAATTTGCTATTTTTTCTGCTAAAACCAGAGATTTAGTTAAAACAATTAAAGTAGCAAGTCTTGTCTTCTACAGACTGGTCTGGATTGGCTCCTTCAAATAATAACAGTCGTGGGTGAAGTTTGACCATTGAAATAACATTGCACAAAACAAGGTGTTAATCTATTCTAATAACTTTCAGACCTTGCTGAAATGTAAATCTATTGGAAAATGGCAGAAAAATGTTTTAATTATAAGGTATTTACTGTCCCTTTAAAGTAGTTTATTTGTTATTCAGTTTGTATTGTTTTACTTTAGGGGTCTAAGTTCTCTACATATGAATTCAAGGGAGGATGAGTAGAAAGAGAGAGTTTGAGAATGCGAGAAAAGAATAAAGTTCCAATGTAAACACTATTAGTAAAAATATTGATTGTGTGATTTTAAGGCCGTGATCGAATCATGGGGAAGGCTGCCTATGCTGCTAAGCACGCCAGCACGCCCCCCCCCCCAGGCCAATCCTTGCTTTCATCAAAGGGAAGCTGCAGGACACCTTAAATGGTCGGACGTTCCATGTCGTCTCAACAGCGTTAAAGCCCAGCGCTGTTAGGACGGCATGGAACAAACGTCCTAATGGCGTAAAGGGGTTAACCCTCCTCATTTCATTCCGAACCCCTCTTAGAGCCACACAGCGATGTTACAGGCACTTCCTCCTTTGGTTATATATTTCTTATTAAAACTTGCTTAAAGATATATATGACATTTATATTAAATAAACATAATACGACCTGTATTAAAACTTTCTATGCCCATATGCAATACAAAAAATATTACTGAGAATGTATGTTTATCTAAAAATCACCCTTGCTAGCAACATATGTTTATTTATTTAAATATTCCAGGTAAAGTATTTCTTCTTATGACTAACAGTAGAAAGATCTGATGTGCAGCGCTACTGAATCTGTTGGCGCCCTACAAATAACTAATAATAATGTGTGTGTATGAATATGCTTTGCTGGAATCACTCCTTACTTGCTCTTTCTTGCTTTCACTGAGGACAAAAGTTCAGCAGTAAAGAGCATTGTTTTGTTGTTAAAACACATTCTGTAGCTGTGATTGACACAATTGCTAATCAATAGCTTGTAATGCTACAGTTGTACTGTTTAAATTCTAGAGTTCAAGTGGGAACAAATGTTTTGACCTCACTACAGAAGGTACTATGTGACTGGCTGGCTCTGTGATTGATGGTCTCTTTGTTTGACTAAAATGATGTCATTTCAGCAGGTCGTTCATCTGTAAAATAAATACCATTTTACTTACACGTCACATAGGTGAATAATACCTCACAGTTTGGCATTAAAACATCACCCACATTCTAACATTAAATAAAAAGTCTCTCTCTTTCTTATTAACCCCAGTCTGATTATTGACTAGACATGTTGAGTTTGTTCTACACATACATGCCATATTCCACTTTTAAAGGGACAGTATACACTCATTTTCATATAACTGCATGTAATAGACACTACTCTAAAGAATAAGATGCACAGATACTGATATAAAAATCCAGTATAAAACTGTTTTAAAACTTACTTAGAAGCTCTCAGTTTAGCTCTGTTGAAAAGGCAGCTGGAAAGCCCACTGCAATGGGAAATAAGACCCTCCCCCCTCCCCCTTCTTTTGCATATGAAAATACCCTTTACACAAACAGGAGCAAGCTGGAGAAGGTAGCTGACGGTATTCTCATAAAACTTTGGGGCTTGGTTAGGAGTCTGAAATGTTATTTAAAAATAAGCAAAACTATACATTTAAAAAAACAAAAAAACTTTATGGGCTATATAAATAGATAATTTACAAAACATCTATGCAAAGAAAAAAATAGTTTATAATGTCCTTTTAAGGTAACTATTTTTATCATTACTAACATTAAGAGAAAAAAAATATTCTGCTTTCTCCATGCAAAATGTTTTGTAGTGTAATAGTGTAGTTTTGTGCAAGTTATGTTAGGTAAAAACATAAGAAAAATAAAGTTAAAAAAAACACATTTGTACAACTTTATTTGTAATAATGTCCTGACATTTCTGTTAATAGTCTACTGCTGCAAAACTATTAAGGAAATTGATATATGAAGTGATGGAAACTTTCAACAACTAAAGAGAGTAATTTGTAGACCTTATTTGATACACATAGATTCCCAACTGAAGTTATACGGACAAATATTTTAAAGGAATTGAGTTTACCTTCTAACATAGTTCTTTTGCATTAGAGCATACCTAGGTAGGATCACGAGTGTGCACATGTCTCAAGGGCTATATATATAAGATTGATATTCACATAATTGCAAACACTGCTGCCATATAATGCTGCCATATAATGCTGAAGGCGTGCACGCTCATGAGCCTACATGAGCCAACAAATGATACAGAGAAAAAGGTACTTTTGATAATAAACAAATGTAGCAATTTTATTAAATTGTATACTGTATCTGGATCATATAAGTTGGACGGGACCCAAGGGGCCAAATTAAAATGTTCATGCAACAGAAGTAGTTTTTGCAATATAAAAGTTGCTATTGGTTTTCACCTGCATACGCACATATGCTATCCGTACAAGAGCGTTCAAGCACAACACCTTCTGATAGGGTCAGCAAAAAAAAATATCAATCACACTTTTATATATAATTATTATTTCTTTTTTAATTATTACTTATACAGTTAAATGGATATGAAACCCATTTTTTCCTTTCATGATTCAGATAGAGCATGCAGTGTTAAACAACTTTCTAATTTACTCCTATTATCAATTTTTCTTCGTTCTCTTGGTATGCTTTGTTGAAGGAGCAGAAATGCACTTCTGGTTGCTGATTGAACACATGGGTGAGCCAATGACAATCGGTATATATATGCAGCCACCAATCAGCAGCTAGAAGCTAGGTTATTTGCTGCTCCTGAGCTTTCCTAGATAAACCTTTCAGCAAATTAAATAATAGAAGTAAATTAGAAAGTCGTTTAAAATTGTATGTTCCATCTGAATCATGAAAGAATTTTTTTGGGTTTCATGTCCCTGATTTGTCACAGTTAAGAAGCTGTTCAAATATTCTAAAGAATGTGTGAAATTTTCAGTATAGTGTGTTTGCAAATGAGCTCTTATATGTAGTTCCTAATTTGTATGAGATTCTGACTTACTTGCTAAAACTGTCAACTAATAAAGCTACACAAACAATCATAGCAGTGAAAAAAAAGTACAAATTCTAAAGGCTATAGAGTAAATCTCTTGTAAATCAGATTTAAGTTTGTTACAAAATCTATTGTTTTCCATATAATTATATATTTTTTTTTCCATATTGTAAGCATACATTTTTCTCCTCACAACTAGCTTAATCTGAATCATGAGAGAAAAAAAAATTGGTTTCATGTCCCTTTAAGCATGTAATTTTAAACAACTTTTCAGGCTACTTCCATAATCAAATTTGTTTTGTTCTCTTGGTATCCTTTGTTCAAAAGGATACCTAGGTAGGCTCAGGAGCTGCTGATTGGTAGCTGCACATATATGTCTCATGTTATTGTAAATTGGAAAGTTGTTTAAAATTGTATTCTTTATCTGATTCATGAAAGAAACATTTAGTGTTCTGTGTCCCTTTAATGTTTCTTTAAGCTAATATATATATATATATATATATATATATATATATATATATGTGTGTGTGTGTGTATATATATATATATATATATATATATATATATATATATATATATATATATATATATATATATATATAGAGAGAGAGAGAGAGAGAGAGAGAGAGAGAGAGAGAGAGAGAGAGAGAGAGAGAGAGAGAGAGAGAGAGAGAGAGAGAGAGAGAGAGAGAGAGAGAGAGAGAGAGTTTATAGTTAAAAAAATAGTAGCCATGGTTTTCTAGACTTATTTGATGTATTTAATCATTTTATTAACAAATGTCAAACAGTATATATGATAATGCTTGTTTGAAGTACAAAAATAAGTACAAATATACAATACATATACAGTATATTGCCTATCATATTACAACAAGAACTAAGTTTTTACAACTATATTTAAAAGTTAATTAACTGTTTAGATAATATTCTTCTGATAAGTGATTTCTGAAAATAACATTTACTTACGAAGTGTATATTGGAATTTTGACCATTAGAGCTACAAAGTTTGGCTGCACTTTACAAATAAATGTTAATTAATTATTTAAAAGATTAAACTAATATTTCTCTTGGAATTCATTCAAGTGCTTCTATGGAATAAATGTTAACATTTCAATGTAACATTGATTCCTCTAAACTTACACTTAAGTCTATGGGAATCAATATATGAATATTAAAACACGTTAACTTTTTTTTTCCTCTCAAAAAGAAATTTTGAGTGTTTGGTAAACGTGACATTTGCTTAGAATGAATTTATCTGGCCAACATTTGTTATTTTTAAGGTATGCGCCAACACTTTACAGTACCGTCACAGCAGAACCAGTCTACATTAATAACATCAAATTATGTGATTTTAACTTACACAGATTCTTTGCTTTTCCTTTGAAAAGGTAAGAATATTTATCAAGGAAACTGTGTAAATAAACTGATTACTTTGTGCCTGACTGTAAATGTTTTAACACATGAATCTGCTTTACACCGCCCAATATGTAATGAAATGTAACATCCTTATTTTCAGTATTAAAGATGGCCGCCTTCCAGATTTCCTCAGCTGCTCGGTCAGCATGAAAGAATGCAGTTTAGGACTTTGTGTATCAGGGTTTATCATGAATGAATGAAGCTGAGCTTTGGGTTGTCACAGCACATCAGGCTGTACAGCTGCAGAGGCGTTAAATTGCCTGAGACTTGGCACACATCTGAAAGTAAACACAAAGCAATTCAATATTGACTGCTTTTATATCTGTTGGTACAGGAACATAATATGTTTCCATTAGTTAAAAAAATAATAATGCTTAGTTAGGATTTGTATGAATAAAATAAATAAATAACCATGTAGAAAGTGAAATAAAATTCAGGAAAAGGAATTTGTCTACTGGACTTTACATTATAAAGGCAGCAATAAAATATAGATTTTTTTTTAAATAATATACCTTATAAGTATTCCAAATGAGAGGTACATTAAAGGGAAGTAAAACCAAAAATGTTCTTTCATGATTCAGATAGAGCATATCATTTTAAGCAACTTTCCAATTTACTTCTATTATCTAATTTGATTAGTTTTCTTAATATCCTTTGTTGAAAAGTATACCTAGGTATGCTCAGGAGCTGGGAGCTAGCTGCTTATTGGTGGCTGCACATATATGTCTCTTATCATTGGCTCCTCCTCTGGTGGAATATAGTTCTTTATATCTAATATTCTTTTGATGATAATGAGTCACTGTTTTAAAATGATGTGCAGCACTTATGTGCTTAGATTTATAAGCTGTGTTAGTAAAAACAACCAATAAGTAAAAATAAATAAAATAATGTTTCACTGTGTTCTTAAATGGGAATTAAACTTAAAAAAAAAGCAAAATTGTATCATTCATATGAAAGAGCACTACTTACACTCTAAGGGCTAGATTACGAGTGGCGAGCGAGCGATAAGGGGTTTATCACTTGAGAGCAATTTCATTTTAAGGGATACTAAACCCAAATTTTTTCTTTCATGATTCAGATAGAGCATGCAATTTTAAGCAACTTTCTAATTTACTCCTATTATCAGTTTTACTTTGTTCTCTTGCTATCTTTATTTAAAAAATGCAACTAAGCTAAGGAGCCAGACAATTTTTGGTTCAGGCCCTGGACAGCACGTCTTTATTGGTGCTGGCAAGGACAACCCAGGTTGTGAACCAAAATTGGACCGCCTTCTAGACTTCTTGCTTTTCAAATAAAGATAGCAAGAGAATGAAGAAAAATTGATAAAAGGAGTAAATTAGAAAGTTGCTTAAAATTGCATGCTCTATCTGAATGGTGAAAGAAAAAATTTGGGTTCAGTGTCCTTTTAATGTGTGCCAGGATAACGTGACTTCAGAGCTCTGATCAACTGTTAAGCAAGTCAAAAAAGTTGCACAAAAAACATCAAAATTACATTAGAAAGTACAATTACAATCATAATAACACTGACAAAAATTATTTAAAAATAAAATTGCATAAAAATGTTATAAGAGCTCAAAGATATGAGGTCTCAGGTGTTAGAAAAAAAAAAACGGTTGCAAAGGGATTTAACATAGAGCTATATACACACACATATATATATATATACTGTGTATATATATATATATATATATATATATATATATATATACTATATAAATATATATATGTCTAAATATCTATATATATATACATATATATATCTGTGGGGGAATACGTTTATTCAGTTGCAATATTCAAAGTTTGGCTTTTCGCGCACGTCAGGTTAGCGCTCGTGTGAAGACTTTTTACTTTCAACTTGTAATACATGTGCTAGCCAACATACACAAAAAGCTTACTTCTTGCGAATGTATCTCTTGAGTAGGAGCAATAAATAGTGCGCCACTTGTAATCTAGACCCTAAATATTCTGATGGAAGCCAATATGTGTTTATGCACCACCTACTTAATATGAGTTATTCAGCAAGTGAACAACTTTTTATCAAAACATAATACATTTTGATAACTTTTGAAATTCTCTTTTTTCAGAAGCAATATTGAAAATAACTATCTTGATATGCAAACTCATACATATATATGCCCCCCTTGATTTTTTTCTTCTTCTATATAAACATAAGTACAAACTTGAGTTACTTTTTTGATACCAATGCACCAAGATTTATAAAATAATATGCAACACACTGAGCCAATCAGGACTGGCATATGGGCATAGTCACCAATCACCACATGTTCTGCCAAGAAATAGCAGCATATATAACTTTAGGAAAGCAGTTTTCTGCTTTAATATATGAAAAAAAAATATTAAGCAATAGAGGCTAGAGGGCTATATAAAAATAATTTCTTCTAGACATTTTGTTAGCACTTGTTATTGGCTAATAATATTTAAGAATAAATAATTCTAAGGTACAGACTACAAGTTTGTTGTGTGATAATTAACTTTTATCAGTCAAACACAAATGAAAGTCAAATAGTTTTACATTCATATTATTTTCCATCTATTTAATAGCTTTGCTGTTTCTTAGTTGGTCACATGACCTATGGTTTAAGTGGTAACAGAGAGGGTTTTTTATATGGCTGCTGATTTTTTTTGTTTTTTTTACACATCAGGAAACATCTAGATTTAGTAGGTATGTGCTGGATTTTTTTTCCCAGTGGCCTCATATGTCAAGACATTTCTACCTACACAAGGGAGATATAGATAATAATATTAATGAATATTAAACAAGCAGCAGAAAGTTTCCTCTTAAACAAAATAAAAACAGACCAATTCATTATTTCACTGTTCTCAAGAACACACCTTATTTGTAATGTACTAGTCATCAGAAATGCATATGTTTGCATATTTTATAAATATGTACATTTATATAATTATTATAATACATTTATATTTATATTCTACATTTACATGTTATATATTAATTATTTGTTTTATTTTATAATTTATAGAGTACAGTTTGCAAGAAGATTTCATTAAAATACACTTTTTTCAGAAACTCATATCAATAATAAGTTTTGAATTGAACAATTCTTTACAAATTTCACATATCTGCTCAGTATTTAGTAGAGAAAGATTTTTTTTTTTTCCAAAGATGCTCTCTGTATGATTGCTGCAATTACTTACTTAGGCTCAGGTAGCTAAATGGATTTGCCTGAAATTTCTTTGGCTATAGATACTATAGCAATGTAGATAGATATGTTAGATAGATATGATAGATAGGACAGACATATAGATAGATAGATAGATAGATAGATAGATAGATAGATAGATAGATAGATAGATAGATAGATAGATAGATAGATAGATGGAGTTAGAAAGACAGACAGACAGACCTACAGACAGACAGACAGACAGACAGACAGACAGACAGACAGACAGACAGACAGACAGACAGATAGATAGATAGATAGATAGATAGATAGATAGATAGATAGATAGATAGATGTGCATTCATAATTTAATTTAAACTATTTTAAATGCTTATTGCTCTTTAATGGCTGAATAAAACTGGTCGTATATTAAGACTGGCAGTCACAGAAATCCCTGAAAATTAGAATTAGTTCAGATATTTAGAGATATATCAGTATTTTATGAGTCACTTAGATGCACAACATTACATGTGCCATAAGGTCATATAAATAATTTAGACAGAAATGCAGCCAAAATCACTGCACCAAACTGCATGACATTTGCAGGGAGAAAGATCTTGTGCACTATAGTTTTTCTTCCTATGTTTTTGGAACAACACAGTGTCATGTTTAGAGACAGTGCTTTTTTAATGAGTTATTCTTGAATTGACAATGATTAAAATACATCAGAAAATGTAGTCTTCCCATAGTTTTTAAAATATCTCTTATGGCTTTGCTATGTATTAACTCGACACATACTTGATCTGTCACAAGCAGTATTTAGATCCATTATTATTGGGATATATATATATTTGTTCAAATTAATTTTTATTTTTATTCAAAATAACAATATACACTCAACAAAGGCACTTGAATTACAAAGCACTAGTCATAAATACATTAAAAAAAAACACTGAGGCATTATTTGCATATATAATCTGAGTAATAGGAACATTAAACACTAAACTTATTTTATAAGCATAATATTGAGATTATACCCTGCCTTATTCTAGTCATGGGTGCCGCCATTTTGAAATCTGTCTTTCTCTAAATTCCAGGACTAATGTGTTTGCACATGTGCAGTAACCTTTTTAAGATACCTGCAGTGTATCCTAAGTTCCATAATGGCAGCACCCATGATTTGAGGAAGTGAATAAACTGTATTAGTGTTTAGTATTTAGCATCTCAACACAGTATTGGTTTAAATTTGTGCCTATGTAGAATAGTAAGCGTAATGAATATATATGTAATAAAATATAAAATTCTTTAATGCTTCAAAGAGGAAAAAAAAGGGTGATTCGTGTGGATGAAAAAGGAGAGGAAAGGGGCAGAAGCTTAGGGACTTCTTACATTCTTTCCCAAGTCCCCTCTAATGGCTTAATACTGAATATTTCTCAATTGTGAATCTCAAAATCATCTTGATGTGACCTAAATGTGTTTGTGGAGAGGGGGACACACAGAAACCAATATTCACAATAAAGATCCATGTTTGCTCTACTGCAATGGACATACTTCTCCATATCATTTATATAGGTGTTGCCTGTATATAAGCAGATATATCTTAGCTATAGCTTATTCAACAGCCTTAAAGGGAAGGTCTACACTAAAATTGTTATTGTTTAAAAAAGATAGATAACGCCTTTACTACCCATTCCCCAGCTTTGCACAATCAACATTGTTATATTAATACAATTTATAACATTTAAACCTCTAAATTTCTGCCTGAGCCACAAAAGACAGCCTCTTATCACATGCTTTTGTGTTTGCTTTTCAAACAGAAGCCTGCTAGTTCATGTGGTCCATATAGATAACATTGTCATCACGCCCGAGGAGTTATTTAAGATTTAGCACAACACAATACTAAATGCAAGTAAATAGATAATCAATAAAAAGTCATGTGATCAGGGGGCTGTCAGAAGATGCTTAGATACAAGGAAATCACAGAGGTAAAAAGTACATTAATATAACTGTGTTGGTTATGCAAAACTGTCAAGCTCACACATTTCATATTTTAATAAACATTTATTTCCTTAGTTATTGTAAATGTTAAACTATTTATCCGCTCACAATTTTATAATTCAGATAGAGCATGCGATTTTATACAACTTTCTTATTTACTCCTATTATCAATTTTTCTTTGTTCTCTTGCTATCTTTATTTAAAAAAGTAGGAATCTAAGGTTAGCAGCCAGCTCATTTCTGGTTCAGCACCCTGTGTAGCACTTGCTGGTACATTTAGCCATCAATCAACAAGCACTACCCAGGTTCTGAACCAAAAAATGGTCCGGCTCCTAAGCTTAGATTCCTGCTTTTCCAATAAATATAGCAAGAGAATGAAGGAAAAATGATAGTTGTAAATTAGAAAGTTGCCTAAAATTGCATGCTCTATCTTAATCATTAAATAAATTTAAATTTGGTTTTAGTATCCCTTGAAGTATTATGATCAGAGCATTTGTTTGTGCATGTGCGCGTGCATAGGAATAAACAGACATTCGTTTTGATCTTATGTTATAAATCTTACATTTATTTTCGTTAATGTATATACTTTCTGGCATGCTGTTTACACATTTCTTAGTGTTTCAACATATTTTTCCTCCTACTCATACTTTTTTTGCTTAATGAACTTAGCCAGATAACATTTATCATTAATTCATGTATTTTGATTGCTGGGAAGTATTTGTCAATTTAATGGAGTCCAAAGAAAGTATTCTTGCATAAGATTTCCAGTTAATTCTTCGTTTGAAGAACCTATGAAACCGCAAAGAAGGCGGGAAATCAAGTAATAGACCTGCATAGATTTCATTCACTAAATCATAAATGTGATTGACTAATGGTAATTATGTTATTCTAAAATAATTAAGTCCAACTTTTTATGACTCACAGTACGGAACAGCTGTTGCTTGTATCTTTATTGATAAGAAAATTTATAGTTAAGTAAATGAAACAACATTACTTCATTAAAGGTCATTGTCAAAGGTCAATTTTTTTTAATTCTGGTATGCTCAAATAAAAAAAAATTAAAAATTAAAAATATAAATATATACAGTATCTCACAAAAGTTAGTACACCTCTCACATTTTTGTTAATATTTTATTATATCTTTTCATGTAACAACACTGAAGAAATTGCACTTTGCTACAATGTAAAGTAGTGAGTGTACAGCCTGTATAACAGTGTAAATTTGCTGCCCTCTCAAAATACCTCCACACACGACCATTAATGTCTAAACCGTTGGCAACAAAAGTGAGTACACCCCTAAGTGGAAATGTCCAAATTGGGCACAATTAGCCATTTTCCCTCCCCGGTGTCATGTGATTCGTTAGTGTTACAAGGTCTCAGGTTTGAATGAGGAGCAGGTGTGTTAAATTTGGTGTTATCGCTTTCACACTCTCTCATACTGGTCACTGGAAGTTCAACATGGCACCTCATGGCAAAGAACTCTCTGAGGATCTGAAAAAAAGAATTGTTGCTCTACATAAAGATGGCCTAGGCTATAAGAAGATTGCCAAGACCCTGAAACTGAGCTGCAGCACGGTGGGCAAGACCATATATCGGTTTCAAAGGATAGGTTCCACTCAGAACAGGCCCTGCCATGGTCGACCAAAGAAGATGAGTGCACGTGCTCAGCGTCATATCCAGAGGTTGTCTTTGAGAAATAGACGTATGACTGCTGCCAGCATTGCTGCAGAAGTTGAAGGTGTAGAGGGTCAGCCTGTCAGTGCTCAGACCATACGCCGCACACTGCATCAAATTGGTCTGCATGGCTGTCGTCTCAGAACGAAGCCTCTTCTAAAGATGATCCACAAGAAAGCCTGCAAACAGTTTGCTGAAGGCAAGCAGACTGAGGACATGGATCACTGGAACTATGTCCTGTGGTCCGATGAGACCCAGATAAACTAATTTGGTTCAGATGGTGTCAAGCGTGTGTGGCGGCAACCAGGTGAGGAGTACAAAGACAATTGTGTCTTGCCTAAAGTCAAGAATGTTGGTGGGAGTGTCATGGTCTGTGCCTGCATGAGTGCTGCTGGCACTGGGGGGCTACAGTTTATTGAGGGAACCATGAATGCCAACATGTACTGTGACATACTGAAGCAGAGCATGATCCCCTCCCTTCAGAGACTGGGCTGCAGGGCAGTATTCCAACATGATAACGACCCAAAACACACCTCCAAGATGACCAGACCACTGCCTTGCTAAAGAAGCTGAGGGTAAAGGTGATGGAGTGGCCAAGCATGTCTCTAGACCTAAACCCTATTGAGCATCTGTGGGGAATCCTCAAATGGAAGGTGGGGGAGCACAAGGTCTCTAACATCCACCAGCTCCATGATGTTGTCATGGAGGAATGGAAGAGCACTCCAGTGGCAACCTGTGAAGCTCTGGTGAACTCCATGCCCAAGAGGGTTAAGGCAGTGCTGGAAAATAATGGTGACCACACAAAATATTGGCACTTTGGGCCCAATTTGGACATTTCCACGTAGGAGTGTACTCACTTTTGTTACCAACGGTTTAGACATTAATGGCTGTGTGTTGAGTTATTTTGAGGGGACAGCAAATTTACACTGTTATACAGGCTGTACACTCACTACTTTACATTGTAGCAAAGTTTCATTTCTTCAGTGTTGTTACATGAAAAGATGTAAAAATTTGGACATTTCCACTTAGGGGTGTACTCACTTTTGTTGCCAACGGTTCAGACATTAATGGCAATGTGTTGAGTTATTTTGACGGGACAGCAAATTTACACTGTTTTACAGGCTGTACATTCACTACTTTACATTGTAGCAAAGTTTCATTTCTTCAGTGTTGTCACATGAAAAAATATAATAAAATATTTACAAAAATGTGAGGGGTGTACTCACTTTTGTGATGTTGTCATGGAGGAGTGGAAGAGGACTCCTGTGGGAACCTGTGAAACTCTGGTGAACTCCATGCCCAAGAGGGTTTACACAGTGCTGGAAAATAATGGTGGCCACACAAAATATTGACACTTTGGGCCCAATTTGGACATTTCCACTTAGGAGTGTACTCACTTTTGTTACCAACGGTTTAGACATTAATGGCTGTGTGTTGAGTTATTTTGAGGGGACAGCACATTTACACTGTTATATAGGCTGTACACTCACTACTTTACATTGTAGCAAAGTTTCATTTCTTCAGTGTTGTTACATGAAAAGATATAATAAAATATTTACATAAATGTTAGGGGTGTACTCACGTTTGTGAGATACTGTATATATATATATATATATATATATATATATATATATATATATATATATATATATATATATATATATATATATATACATTTGTCCAAAAAAAAAATATGATTAAGGTTTTCAACAGCAACAAAAGGAAAGAAATGCGAAAAGAATAGCCTAAAATATTATACAAATTTGAGTAAAATAACATGAATACATAATAAAGAGATTAATGTTTTTTGCAAAATTATATTCTAGTGAGACTGTCAGCACTGGATTGAAAATTGTGGAGTGAATATGTTCCCCATTATTATGATTGCATAAGGGAACACTCATGCAACCCCCCAAACCCTCACACAACCAAACTGAGTGAGAGTAGGGCTTGTTAATTACCCCAGTCAAATGAATCTGAGGTGATTTTCATCCGCCAACTCCAGTTTGGCAGTGAGAGTTTATAAAGCTGCGGTTTAAACTGCTGCTTCATAAATATCAGTTGCAGTCTCAAAAGAGCGAGTCAGCAACCAATCGGGGCATTCCCCTCATCATAAATTTTGCCCTGTTTGTAGAAGTATCAATCCAAGGTACAGGGAACAGCACCGCTTTTTTCAACCTCCAGGTACGGAGTTCAGAGTCAGCCACCTCCTCCACATAGATAATCATAGATAATCAAAAAACAAAGCAACTCTGGCCTTGGATAAATTTAAAAAGAGACCTTTATTTTTCATGCATGGTCCAAAGTACAAAAAAAGAAACAACGTTTCGGGCCTATACCAAATCCATAGTCATGTCTAAGGACCTGGTATAGGCCCAAAACGTTGTTTCTTTTTTGTACTTTGGACCATGAAAGAAAAATAAAGTTTCCTTTTTAAATTTATGCAAGGCCGGAGTTACTTTGTTTTTTGATCCTGTATGTAGAAGACCAGAGTTCTATTGACTCCATTTCGGGAAATAACTTTTGTAACCACACCTGCAGCATTTGTAGATTAATTGTTTACAAAAAGGTATATGTGACTTGTCTACAAATCAGCCTAAATCCAAAACCAAATCACAATGTTGGAATGTATGTTACGTTACAAACTTACAAAGGATAGGTGTAAATTGCCTTATTATTTTATTGATTTTATTCCTTCAAGATTCCAAGACAATGAACCATAAATTCTATAGCTGTTATAGTCACATTATGCCCTATGGAATGGCCCTAGACACACATTTACTGACAACCCCTAGCTGATAAGGTAGTAATATATATGGAAGATACATTTGTTATCAGAAGGAAAGTTTTGTTAGTGGTAACGGCAAAACAGATGCACTTTAAATATTTTAAACAACGTAAACACCCATCTAAGCCATTTTCTTAAATGGATAAATTATTAAATAATATAAATCCAGAATAAAAATTATATTTTTTATAAGGGAGCACTGAGATTGCTTTACCATATAAACGTACACACAGTTTGTTTATATACTCTAATAAAAATGAAATAGTACAAAATAAGCCATTTTCCTCATCACTGATGCAATTTATATTTTTACTTAAAGGGACCACTGAACCCAAATTTTTCATTCAGGATAGAGCATGCAATTTTAAGCAACTTTCTAATTTACTCCTATTATCAATTTTTCTTTGTTCTCTTGCTATCTTTATTTGATAAAGAAGGTATCTACGCTTTTTTTGGTTGAGAACTCTGGATAGCACTTTTAATGGTGGATGAATTTATCCAACAATCAGCAAGAACAAACCAGGTTGTTCACCAAAAATGGGCCGGCATCTAAACTTACATTCTTGCATTTCACATAAAGATACCAAGAGAATGAAGAAAAAATGATAATAGGAGTAAATTATAAAGTTTATTAAAATTTCATCCTCTATCTGAATCTTGAAAGAAAAAATTTGGGTTCAGTGTCCCTGTAAGGATTCAGAATTTAAAGGGGCATCGCAAATTATTAAAGGAACAGTAAAGTCAAAATTGGTTTAGACAGAGCATACAATTGTAAACAGCTTCCAAATTACTTCTATTTTTAAATGTTCTTTGTTCTGTAGATATCCTTTATTATAGAACAAACCTAAGTAGTCTCTTTGACACTTTATGGCAGCACTGTTGCAACAAAGTATAGCATTCATACAAACATTGTTGCAAACACTGCTGCCACAGAGAGCTAAAAACACATGCATGCTCCTCAGCTCCTTTGAGCCTGACCAAGTTTATTCTTCAACAAATATTTCCAAGAGAACAAAGCTAATTTAATAACATTAGTACATTGAAAAGCTGTATAAAATGGAATGTTTTGAATCATGAAGGTTTCATTTTGACCTTACTGCATTGCAAACAATCTTCATACAAGATAAATGTTTTAAAAGCATTTTGTTAACAAAATGTGCATTGTTTTGCTGTCCATATACACACCTGTTTTAGGACAGATATAAATGACCTCATGTATATAGCCAGCAATCACTGTGCATCATATAAGAGTGTCAGGCTTCTAAATTCCCCAGAATGCATTTACTTATAGATCATGTTTGTGAAAAAGTGTGGCTGGGTCATTAAGACATTATTATTCAGATAGCTAATGATAGATAGACAGACAGACAGACAGAGAGATAGGCAAACAGAAACAGATAGACAATGATAGATAATTTATAGATAGATAGACAGACAGACAGACAGACAGACAGACAGACAGACAGACAGACAGACAGACAGACAGACAGATAGATAGATAGATAGATAGATAGAGAGACAAAGACATACACACAAACAGACAGATAGACCGACCGACAGACAGACAGATAGATAATGATAGATAATTTATAGATAGATAGATAGATAGATAGATAGATAGATAGATAGATAGATAGATAGATAGATAGCCAATATTATATACTTAAAATCTGTTAAAGTTAAAGGGACTTGAAAGTCAAAATTAAACTTTCATGGTTTAGGTAGAGCATATCATTATGAGAGATTATTAAATGTTTGTCTGTTATTAAGATGTCTGCACTACTGGGAGGTAGCGGGTGTCTGGTGGCTATGCACATATGCCCCTTGTCATTGCCTCACCTGATGTGCTCATCTAGCTCTCAGTAATGCATTGCTGATCTGGCTTTGAGAACATTATTATTGTACTATTGTTTGTATATGAGACATAAGACAATTTTCTTATGTATTTTGATGTCCCTTTAACATATATATATTAAACGTAGAACATTATCAGTTTAACATATATGAACAAAATGTATTTTACAAATGTGTTGTTTATTTGTTTAAACACTGCTATATTTTGAATTTAAAAAAAATGTTCGTTTTCAGCAGCTGAAAAGACAAACCGTTAGAATAACACAGAAGTTATTGAATCTAAAGGAAAACCATTTGCATCTGTGCAGACTTGAAGGGTGATATGCGTTGTCAGACACAGTGTGCCCATTGACAAGCATATAGAGTGAAACAGACGCCATGGGGATATGTTAAACTGAGGAAAGGCATGGAGGCAATTAGATGTATAAGCAGAGAACAGTCGTGCACTATGTGATTTAAAAATATTTTTGTAGCCACTGTGTTAAGATTAATTCCACGGATTTAGTGTCAGAAAGATCTTAATGCGCAAAGCACATACAATCTCTCTTTCTACATCTTTCAATATTCCCCTTAAAAACAGTTAACAACAAATCTCTCCTAAACATCTCTATAGACAGTTTTTGTATTAACCATCCATTTCCTAGCATGGCACCAACCAGATGGCTTAGATTTTTTCAAGGAATTCCTTATGACATACATTTTAAAATCTTATTCTGGTATTTCACAAAAGTAAAAAAAAACAAAAAAACTTAAAAGGATATAAAATAAAAAAAATAAAAAATCTAAGATGTTAGAGCATATTATTATTGCACTATTGTTTGTATATAACTGTGTGTTTAACCCCTCAAAGGATTAAGCACATAGTTAAAGTCAGCTGTAGTGCAGCAATGCATTACTGGGAGCTAGCTGAACACAAATGTGCATATTCACCAATCACCAGCTAGCTCCCAATAGTGTAGGATATGCACAAATTATTTGCATCAAAGGACATCAAGGGAACAAAGTAAATTTGACAATAGAAGTGAATATAAAAGTGATTTTATCCGAATCATGCAAGATTAATTTTGATTTCCCTATCCCTAATACAGATGATTTAAAGGGACAGTAAACACCTTGTAATTACAAGACATTTATATTGTGTTGCTATATAATAACATATCAGCTAAGTCTTAACGTGTTTAAAACAAATTAGCATCAACACTGCAATCATTTTTTAATAGCCAAACTCCACCCACCATAAGCCTTTTCTGGAGGAGCCAATCTGGGCTTTAGTTGTCAGACTATCAGGCTAGACATGGTCACACAGTTGGTATAAAGTAATCTGTTTTGAAGTTATTAGTTACAGCCAATTAGTGAAAGATATGTAGCAGAGTTAGCACTGAGAATTCAGTAGGTGCTTTTCATGGTCTTATAAGTATAAATTGCTCAATTTTCAGAGCTAAATTACATTAAAAGGGGGGAAAATAAATATTAAATAAGCAAATCAAATCCCTGATTAAAAAACAAACAAACAATAAAACAAACAAAAAAATAACATACAAATATTGTTACAAGACACATGGCTGCAATGTATGGAAAGGTAGCTAAATATATTGGGAGACATCTCATCACTCGCATGGACAGTCCATTTTCTTTGATAGTTGCACCAAGACTACCCCTGTGAGGCTAAACCTGTTTTTTCACGTTTTTGGTGACAAACTTTTAATCATCGGGCCCTATGTATTGGGATTTGTTATACAGTTGGCAAGATTACAAGTTATGTGCTAATCCGGGTGCTTAAATAACACAATCCCCATTGATCTCTATGGGGAAAATAAAGTTTATTATAAATCTCACACCCTAACATAAACCCCTAGTCTAAATACCCCTAATCCCCCGCCCCCCGACATCGCCGACACTGAATACACATTTAATAACCCGTAATCCACCGCCCCCCGCATCGCTAACACCTAAATAAACCTATTAACCCCTAAACTGACACTAAATAAACCTATTAACCCCTTAACTGCCAGCCCACCACATCCCTACTACTATAATAAAGTTATTAACCCCTAAACCGCCGCCCACCCACATAGCCAACACTATATAAAGCTATTAACCCCAAAACTGCGGCCCCCCACATCGCTACTCCTATAATAAACCTATTAACCCCTAAACCGCTAGCTCTCTACATCGCTAATACTAAACTAAACCTATTAACCGCTAAACCGCCGGCCCCACATCACAAATCACTAAATTAAACTATTAACCCCTAATCCTAACACCCCCTAACTTTAAATTAAATTTATAATAAAACTTTCTTAAAATAAAAAAAACTTACCTGTGAAATAAAAAAAACTAAGATTAAACTATAACTAAACCTAACATAACTATTTTAATAAAATATATAAAAAAAAAACCCTAAATTACAAGATTAATTAACCTAACACTATGGAGAAAAAAAAAGTTACAAATTTAAAAAACCCAAACACTATGAAAAAATAAAAAAAATCTAACATTACCAAAAAAAAAAAAAACCCCCACTAAAATTACGAAAAAAAAAAAACCCACAAAAAATAATAAAATGATCCAAAATAATAAAAATTACACCTAATCTGATAGCCCTATAAAAACAAAAAAGCCGCCCCAAAATAAAAACACCCCCTAACCTAACAATAAACTACCAATTGCTAAGATACCCATTGCCCTTATAGGGGCATTTGTATAGGCATTGTCCTTAAAAGGGCATTCAGCTCTTTTACTGCCCATTAAAATAAAAAAGCCCTAATCTAAAAAAAAAACACCCAAATAAACAAAACAAAACACTAACACTAACCCCTAGAAATCTACTCACAATTCCTGAAGTCCGGACATCCATCTTCATCCAGGTGGCAAGAAGTCTTCATCCAGGCGGCAACATCTTCATCCATTGCGGGGGCATCTTCTATCATCATCCCGTTGGTGCGGAGCTGAGGCTGCACGGAGCAGAGCTGTCCAGGACCGGCAGCGTCATCCAGCGTGGAACGTCCTCATCATACGATCGACCGCCGCACACTGAAGCTTGAATGCCAGGTACCCCTTTTATATTGGGGTACCGTTGCATTCCTATTGGCTGAAAAATTCAAATCAGCCAATAGGATGAGAGCCACTTAAATCCTATTGGCTGTTCAAATCAGCCCCCGAGATGGATGAAAATGTCGCCACCTGGATGAAGACTTCTCACCTCCTGGATGAAGATGCATGTCCGGACTTCCTGGGGTTTGTGTTATGTTTTGTTAAAAAAAATGTGGGTGTGTTTTTTTTTTTTAGATAAGGGCTTTTTTTTTTAATGGGCAGTAAAAGAGCTGAATGCCCATGTAATTTTTATTATTTTGGATAATTTAGTTTATTATTTTTTGTAATCTTAGTGTTTATTTATTTTTCATAATTTTAGTGTTTTTTCTTTTGGTAATGTTAGATTTTTTTATTTTTTTCGTAGTGTTAGGTTATTTTTAATCCTGTGATTTATTTATTTTTTATTTGTAGTTTATTTTATTTTATTAAAATAGTTATGTTAGATTTATTTAAAGTTTAATCTTAGTTTTTTTTTTGTTTCACAGGTAAGTTTTTAATTATTTTAAGATAGTTATATTGTAAATTTAATTTAAAGTTAGGGGGTGTTAGGTTTAGGGGTTAATAGTTTAATTTAATGATTTGTGATGTGGGGGGCCTGCGGGTTTAGGGGTTAATAGGTTTAGTTTAGTATTAACGATGTGAGGGCCGGTGGTTTAGGGGTTAATAGGTTTATTATAGTATTGGCGATGTGGGGGGCGGCGGTTTAGGGGTTAATAGTTTTATATAGTGTTGGCTATGTGGGTGGGTGGCGGATTAGGGGTTAATAAGTTTAATATAGTATTTGCGATGCGGGAGGGTGGCAGCTTAGGGGTTAATACGCAGTTTATGGGTGTTAGTGTACTTTGTAACATTTTAGTTATGAGTTTTGTGAAACATACACAAGGGTAATAAAGGGATTATCTATCTTTTTAAACAATAACAATTCTGGTGTATACTGTCCCTTTAAACAATAAAAATTCTGGAGTAGACTGTCCCTTTAATTATTACAGAACGTAAGGTCTCCAGAGGGTGCCAAACATAACAAGAGGAAATATACAGCATTATAGGGTACTCTAGTTATAACTATACATTTCTGACCTATCTCATTCTATTGCATATGACGTCAGTTAAAGGGACTCCTAAAAAGATAGCTAATCCTTTTATTACCCATTCCCCAGTTTTGCACAACCAACACTGTTATATTAATACACTTTTTACCTCTGTAATTATCTTGTATCTTAGCCTCTGCAGACTGCCCCCTTATCTCAGTGCTATTTACAGACTTGCATTTTAGCCTATTAGTTCTGATTCATGAATAACTCCACAGGTGTGAGCACAATGGTATCTATATGACACACATGCAATAGCATTGTATAGCTGGGAAAAGCTATAAAAATGATAAGATATAAGAAGCGACCTGAAGGGCTTAGAAACAGGCAGAGATTTAGAGGTTATAAAGTATATTAATATAACAGTGTTGTTTGCGCAAAGCTGGGGAATGGGTTTCTTTCTTTTTTCTTCTTTTTAAACAGTAAGAATTTTGGAGTAGAATGTCCCTTTAAGCTTTATCTTGTCCACACTAAGGCTCAGTTTATCAGGCATTGGGGGCTGCTTTAGAGCCCTTGCAGTGCTGGTTTTCACATGCAAGTCTGCTGCTACTGATCATCTTCTCCACCACCTGAGAGTTGACAGAGTTAAAGGGACATGAAACCCACATTTTTTCTTTCATGATTTAGAAAGAGCATGCAGTTTTAAACAACTTTCTAATTTACTTCTATTATCTAATTTGCTTCATTCTCTTGATATTCTTAGCTGAAAAGCATATCTAGATAGGCTCAGTAGCTGCTGATTGGTTGCTGCACATAGATGCCTCGTGTGATTGGCTCTCCCATGTGCATTGCTCTTTCTTCAACAAAGGATATCTAAAAAATGAAGCAAATTAGATAATAGAAGTAAATTGGAAAGTTGTTTAAAATTGTATTCTCTATCTGAATCATGAAAGAAAAAAAAATGGGTTTAGTGTCCCTTTAAATCACTGCAAACTTGTTTGGCCTGGTTGATTGAAAGACCCTGCTCTTGCCAGAATGGTCATACAAGAGCTGGGATCGGCATTGCACAATAATAAAAGTGAACAGCAGCTACTCACCCCAGTGAACGTGGATGGACAGGTTCCCTAGCTGAAAACATTGCCCATCAGCCTATTAATAAATAGGAGCTTCAGTGTATAGCTTTGTATTAAACGGCCATAATAGTTGAAACATTATGTGCCTTTAATTCATTAGAGCATGTAATTTTAAGTCTATAGACCCTACACTACTGTGTGTTTAACCCCCACAAATGGGTTAACACACAGTAGAAGTGACACTCTGGACCCGTGTGGTCCTGGGAGGAAACTGCCGCAGATCCAATCAGCAGCACTAGTTGCACATCTGAGTCATGTGACTAGCACTGCTGATTAAATCAGTGGCGGGTTCTGCTTGGGACCAACAGTGCTCTGCGGGTCCTGAGCAGCACTAATACGATACATTTACCCCTTTGTGGGGGTTAAACACACAGTAGTGTAGGGTCAGTAGTCGTAAAATTGCATGTTCTAATGAATAAGAGCATAAAAATGTTTGACTATTGTGGCCCTTTAATTGATCAAATAATGTATTTATTTATTGACCTATAGATACTTTACGTCTGATAAAGTTACAGGACAAGTATTAGACAACTATCCCACAATGCAATCCCCTAAGGAATTTGATTATATAATATAAGCATGTCAGTCTCTGATGTTTGCCAATGCCACCCAAGGAAATGTACACAGGTTGATCTTTGGCCTTCCTGTCATAGCATAAAAATGTTTTGTTTTTTTAGTGTGATCTGGAGAAAAGACTCCAAACAGGGTGTCATGTTATCTGCTATGCTATTATGATCCAACAGCTCTGCTAATTATAGCTGAGAATTGTGTAAGTTACATGTGTCGTTTCAGCATTCAATAAAAAATTGTCATCAGAAAGGGTTAAGTAGCAACGTGTATTGTTTTTCTTCTCATTTCCTCTTGAACTGGACTAAAGAATAGATTTCTTCTTGGCTAAGAGACACCCAATGCTTATTCCCAGCTGTAGATACATAAATAAAACTGTATCTCCCTGCAATTAAAGAAATCTAAGTTGGCTTTCAGTACTATATAGCATTGTATTCTGGCTATATAACTAGAAAGTGAATTATATCTTGCTATAATAAACATTATTACTGAGTTATCATAGCTAATTTTGTATGGAAAGTTCTGTAATAACATCTGAGATAAGCACTGAGGTGCTTATTTTACAGCAAATGTAGGGAAAATTAATAATTAATCTATATTGTAGCATCTTTTTTTATTTCTCAATTAAAGGGACAGTCTACTTGAAAATTGTTATTGTTTACAAAGAAGACAATCTCTTTATTACCCATTTTTTGCATAACCAACACAGTTATGTTAATACACTTTTTACCTCTGTGATAACCTTGTATATAAGCCTCTGCAGACTACCCCCTTATCTCACTACTTTTTATAAAGTTGCATTTCAGCCAATTAGTGCTGATTTGTGCATAACTCCACGGGAGCGAGCTGTGAAAAGCTAATAAAATGCACTGAGATAAGAGGCGGCCTGCAGGGGCTTAGATATCAGCCTTTGAGCCTACCTAGGTTTAGCGTTCAGCAAAGAATACCAACAGAACAAAGCAAATTTGATGATAAAACTAAATTGGAATTTATTTTTTAAAAATTGCATGCCCTATCTGAATCATGAAACTTTTCCCTTTACGCATTTTTCAGATAGATTAACAGTTTAATTTCCCTTCTAATGTAATTCTAATCTAAAAGAAAACATGTTTCTCAAATGACTTCTCAGGGTTAAAACCCATCTGATTCTTTGCACGGAAAACCCTATGATGTTTCCATAATTAACTAATTCAAAACATTTTACCTCTTTTTACCTTGGCTTTTCACCACTGCTTGAACAACACCAAACACTACACAATTTATTAGACAAATCTAGTTAAACATGAGAAAATGTAGGGGGAAAAAAACTGCTTAAGAAACAGCCAGATCTTAGGGGCGCGATCCGATATCGATCGCAGTTTGCGGCGCAAGCAAGGGAACCGGCGTCGCCCGCAGTTTCAGCTCGCAACTCGAGCCATCCCATATAGGTCGCCGTCAGATGCTAACGTGCCGTAAGTCTCACAAACCAGCGATGTCCAGAAATCTGCGTAAGTACAAATTTCTGGCGTCGCCAGTGACTTGCGGCACGTTAGAAACTGCCGGCGCCTATAAAACCTGACTAAAGTTTAAAACACCCGCACTGTCTAACACGCCTCCCTAACATAGCCCGCACTGTCTAACCCTCTATCCGCTATCCCCCCTCACTATCCTAACAATAAAAAAGCTATTAACCCCTAAACCACCGCTCCCGTACCCCGCCGCCAGCTATATTATATCTATAACCCCCTAAAGTGAGCCCCTAACACCGCCGCCATCTATATTAAAATTATTAACCCCTAATGTAAGACCCTAACACTGCCGCCATCTCTATTAAAATGATTAACCCCTAATTTAATCTACCTACCCCGCCGCCAGCTATATTATCTATATTAACCCTAAGTATATTATAGTTAATATAGGTATTACATTATATATATTAACTATATTAACCCTAATTATATTAGGGTTAATATAGTTAATATAGTTACTATAGTATTTATATTAACTATATTAACTCTATCTAACCCTAACTAAATTTATATTAAATTAATCTAATTCATTTATAAACTAAAATATTCCTATTTAAATCTAAATACTTACCTATAAAATAAACCCTAAGATAGCTACAATATAATTAATAATTACATTGTAGCTATGTTAGGGTTAATATTTATTTTACAGGTAAATTGTTAATTATTTTAACTAGGTATAATAGATATTAAATAGTTATTAACTATTTAATATCTACCTAGTTAAAATAATTACCCAATTACCTGTAAAATAAATCCTAACCTAAGTTACAAATACACCTACACTATCAATAAATTTAATAAACTACAAACATCTATCTAAAAATACAATTAAATTAACTAAACTAAATTACAAAAAAAAAAAAAACACTAAATTACAAAAAATAAAAAAAAGATTACAAGATATTTAAGCTAATTACACCTATTCTAAGCCCCCTAATAAAATAATAAACCCCCAAAATTAAAAAAATTCCCTGCCCTATTCTAAATTCAACAAATTTCAAAGCTCTTTACCTTACCAGCCCTTAAAAGGGCCTTTTGTGGGGCATGCCCCAAAGAATTCAGCTCTTTTGCATACAACAAATACAATACCCCCCCCATTACAACCCACCACCCACATACCCCTATTCTAAACCCACCCAAACCCCCCTTAAAAAAGCCTAACACTACCCCCCTGAAGATCTCCCTACCTTGTCTTCACCACACCGGGCCGAACTCCTGATCCTATCCGGGCGATGTCTTCCTCCAAGCGGCAAAGAAGAATTCTTCCTCCGGCGATGTCATCCTCCAAGCGGCAAAGAAGAATTCTTCCTCCGGCGACGTCTTCCTCCAAGCGGCAGCAAAGTCTTCATTCTTCCGGCGGCATCTTCAATCTTCTTTCTTCGCTCCGCCGCCGCGGAGCATCCATCCCGGCCGACTGCTGAACTTGGAATGAGGTACCTTTAAATGACGTCATCCAAGATGGCGTCCGCCGAATTCCGATTGGCTGATAGGATTCTATCAGCCAATCGGAATTAAGTTAAAAAAATCTGATTGGCTGATTGAATCAGCCAATCAGATTCAAGTTCAATCCGATTGGCTGATCCAATCAGCCAATCAGATTGAGCTCGCATTCTATTGGCTGTTCCGATCAGCCAATAGAATGCGAGCTCAATCTGATTGGCTGATTGGATCAGCCAATCGGATTGAACTTGAATCTGATTGGCTGATTCAATCAGCCAATCAGATTTTTTTAACTTAATTCCGATTGGCTGATAGAATCCTATCAGCCAATCGGAATTCGGCGGACGCCATCTTGGATGACGTCATTTAAAGGTACCTCATTCCAAGTTCAGCAGTCGGCCGGGATGGATGCTCCGCGGCGGCGGAGCGAAGAAAGAAGATTGAAGATGCCGCCGGAAGAATGAAGACTTTGCTGCCGCTTGGAGGAAGACGTCGCCGGAGGAAGAATTCTTCTTTGCCGCTTGGAGGATGACATCGCCGGAGGAAGAATTCTTCTTTGCCGCTTGGAGGAAGACATCGCCCGGATCGGATCAGGAGTTCGGCCCGGTGTGGTGAAGACAAGGTAGGGAGATCTTCAGGGGGGTAGTGTTAGGCTTTTTTAAGGGGGGTTTGGGTGGGTTTAGAATAGGGGTATGTGGGTGGTGGGTTGTAATGGGGGGGGGGTATTGTATTTGTTGTATGCAAAAGAGCTGAATTCTTTGGGGCATGCCCCACAAAAGGCCCTTTTAAGGGCTGGTAAGGTAAAGAGCTTTGAAATTTGTTGAATTTAGAATAGGGCAGGGAATTTTTTTAATTTTGGGGGTTTATTATTTTATTAGGGGGCTTAGAATAGGTGTAATTAGCTTAAATATCTTGTAATCTTTTTTTTATTTTTTGTAATTTAGTGTTTTTTTTTTTTTTGTAATTTAGTTTAGTTAATTTAATTGTATTTTTAGATAGATGTTTGTAGTTTATTAAATTTATTGATAGTGTAGGTGTATTTGTAACTTAGGTTAGGATTTATTTTACAGGTAATTGGGTAATTATTTTAACTAGGTAGATATTAAATAGTTAATAACTATTTAATATCTATTATACCTAGTTAAAATAATTAACAATTTACCTGTAAAATAAATATTAACCCTAACATAGCTACAATGTAATTATTAATTATATTGTAGCTATCTTAGGGTTTATTTTATAGGTAAGTATTTAGATTTAAATAGGAATATTTTAGTTTATAAATGAATTAGATTAATTTAATATAAATTTAGTTAGGGTTAGATAGAGTTAATATAGTTAATATAAATACTATAGTAACTATATTAACTATATTAACCCTAATATAATTAGGGTTAATATAGTTAATATATATAATGTAATACCTATATTAACTATAATATACTTAGGGTTAATATAGATAATATAGCTGGCGGCGGGGTAGGTAGATTAAATTAGGGGTTAATCATTTTAATAGAGATGGCGGCGGTATAGGGGGATTAGGTTAGGGGTTAATAATTTTTATATAGGTGGCGGCGGTGTAAGGGGTCAGATTAGGGGATAGATAAGGTAGATGGCGGCGGTTTTAGAGGCTCACAGTAGGGGGTTAGTTTATGTAGATGGCGGCGGGGTCCGGGAGCGGCGGTTTAGGGGGGTAATAACTTTATTAGGGATTTCGGGGGGGGGGGGATCGCGGTTGACAGGGAGATAGACATTGCGCATGCGTTAGGTGTTAGGTTTATTTTAGCAGATCGCGGTTGACAGGGAGATAGACATTGCGCATGCGTTAGGTGTTAGGTTTATTTTCTAGTTAGTTTAGGGAGTTACGGGGCTCCAATAGTCAGCGTAAGGCTTCTTACGGCTGCTTTTTGTGGCGAGGTGAAAATGGAGTAAGTTTTCTCCATTTTCGCCACGTAAGTCCTTACGCTGCATATTGGATACCAAACTGCGCGGGTTTGGTATACCTGCCTATGGCCCAAAAAACTGCGGGCGACGGCAGAAATATACGCGCGTAACTTCTAGGTTACGCCGTATATGTGATACCAAATCCGCGCAAATATTGGCGTCGCCGGCTTTTGCGGGCGACGATTTATATCGGATCGACCCCCTGATTTTTAGTGGGGTTTGACAGAGATTTTCTTAGACTTTAATTGAAGAAAAAAAAACACAGACAAAGCAAAAATAAAATAGGACAGATAATTAGTTCAATATTGACGATTACTGCATTATGCATTTGTACGCAGGTTTTTTCTTAAAAAGAAAATGAAACCCAATTTTTGTTCTTTCATGATTCAGATAGAGCATGTGCTTTTAGTCAACTTTCCAATTTACTGCTATAATCTAATTTTTTGTTCTCTTGCTATCTTTTGTTAAAAAAGGATATCTAGGTAGGCTCAGGAGCTGCTGATTGGTGGTGGCCCATATATGCCTCACGCTACTGGTTCACCCAAAGTGTTCAGCTAGCTCCCAGTAGTGCATTGGTGCTCTTTCAACAAAAGATACCAAGAGATTTTAGCAAATTAGCTCACAGAAGAAAATTAAAAAGTTGTTTAAAATTGTATTCTCTAATCTGAATCATGAAAACAAAACTTGGGTTTCGTGTACTTTAACCAATAGTATCAGTTTATACCAGTGCAATTAACAATGTCATTTTAGGCAATTTTTAAACATGTATACACATCATTGTCACATTCTGCATTGAATCAATTGATATAGAGTAGAAGTATACCATAAAATAATATTTTCATTCCCACAGTTAAAAATATGCATAATAAAATGTGTTCGGGCTTAGAAATTAGCTGTTTATGGAAGTGAAGATTTTGCTTTTTTTTTAGTTCAAGTGTCCATGTTCATTAAAGGGATATAAAACAGTCTGTTTCATTGTAATAATAATAAAGCAGTGGATAATAGAAATAATTCCAATATGTATTATGCAGCATGTTAAAAGGATTTTAGCTTTTATTTCTTTAATTTTACAATTCATTTGTGCAAGGTTCACAAATTCCTGTTACAGCCCCATAAGGGGGTGTTCTAAAAGAAGTTGTCTACCATAGGAATGGGTGTACCACGTCACTTCCGATGACGTGTAATCAGCTGTTGTAGGTTTGCGGCGCTCACTTCGCATGCGCAAGAGGCCCAACCTCCTCCAAACAGTTGTTTAAGCCGACTTATTTGATAACAACGGGTCGCGGGATTCTATGGGCCATGCTGCGCATGCGCACACGGACCTACTCATCAGACAAGACCCTATTGGTTGTACAGCCACTGACTTCACGGACCAATCAGATAATGCAGTAATGATTTTTTTTGCTATGTATTATCTGATCGGTCCGTTTGATTTGCCCACGTCCATTCACCAAATTGTTCTATCGCAAGCCGCCGAATTGCCCTGCCTGGGGGGGGGGGTCGTGCTTATGGGGTTTACAGGGGGTGCTGATGAGGCTTACATAAGTTACACAGGGGGTGCTTATGGGGGTTACAGTGGGTGCTTATGGACCTACATAAGCCCCATCTGCACCCACTGTAACCCCCATAAGCACCTCCTGTGTAACTTACGTAAGCCCCATAAGTGTAAAGCCTGCCCCTTCTCTCACATGACTAATCACGTGAAAGATGGGTCTGTCAATCACCCTGAGTGAGCGAGTTTAGGGTGATTTCTCTGCAAACATCCAAAAGGTCCAAAGATAAAATAAATATATTTTATTGAATCACCTATAAGGGTATTAAAGAGACATAAAGAAAATACTATAATGTGTTTAATCATTTTATTATTGCTCTACTGTTTGCATACAACTATTAGTTTAACCCTTTGATGCTCCTAGGATGTTCCATTCTGTCCTAACAGCGCCAGGCTTTAATGCCAATTGGAGTCACGTGATCACGGTGATGATCACGTGCCTTCATTTTTCCCCTGTTGCATACGTTCAGAACTTGGTTCCAAACTTGCACAGATGCCACTGTCCATAAGGGGTTGACTCCTGAAAAGACCTCCGGAAAAGCAAAATACAAATACAAAAACCAAAATGCTATAATGTGTTAAACTATTTCTTTTTCACTTTATTAGTTCTAATAAGTTTTCCGTCATATTACATAAAAACATTTAATTAGCAGCTAGCAAACAAAAACAGGTACGTTTATGACCTTAAAGTGACATTATACACTCGATTTTTCTTTGCATAAATGTTTTGTAGATGATCCATTTATATAGCCTATACAGACTCTTAACCAAGCCCCAACGTTTTAGAAGTTTTACTCCATTGTGCTCCTGTTAGTGTAAAGAGTCTTTTCATATGCAGAGGAAGGGGGGGAGTGTCTGCTGTTTTTGCTATAGAACCACTTGCAGTGGGTGTTACAACCAACCTTTTCAACAGAGCTAAACTGGGAGCTTCTAAGTACGTTTTTAAACAGTTTTATACTGGATTTTTAGATCAGTATCTGTGCATATTATTTTTTTATAGTAGTGTCTATTACATGCAGTTAAATGAAAATTGGTGTATACTGTCCCTTTAATAATTATTGGTCAGAGTTTCTAGAATTCTTGGAGTCCAATTATACAGTCTTATTCGTACATAGGCAAAATAGTCCATTTAGATGACTATTTAATACAGACTATTAGCGTAAACAAAATACAAAATATGAGTTAAGACAAACAAAATCATTACTAATTGTTGTTGCCAAAGGACAGTCATAAAGAGGAAGAAAGTCGTACATGGTTGATCCAGAGTTCAACGACATTTACAGAAATAAGACAATGAGTATATAAATATACAAATGCATAAGTGGGCCTATATCTACCTAATTACACTTCATAATATTTCCATGAGCTGGCCACTTTAATGGATGAGAGTTAAGGAGTGTCATTATATCACTATAATTTGTATATAACCCCTGCAAAGAGCAGCAATGCGCTACTGGGAGCTAGTTGAACACATCTGGTGAGCCAATGACAAGAGCATATGTGTGTAGCTACCAATCACAAGCAAGCTTCCAGTAGTGCAGTGCTGTTTCTGAGTCTACCTAGGAATGCTTTTCAACAAAGGCTGCCAAAGGAACAAAGTACATTTGCCTCTAGAAGTACATTAAACAATCTCTGAAAATGTCATGCTCTGTCTTAACCATGACAATTTAAATTTGACTTTCATGTTAAACATAAATACTAATATAAATGTACAGAAGGGTGGTAAAAGACGATCAATGCCAAGAAACCTTAAACGAACAGGGTCCAGGGTGTGGTTGGCTTCCATGCAGTCAATGAGTTGCGCATTGATGGCCTTCTTGATGACTTTGGCCGCAAAGGGGAGCAAAGAGATTGGGCGGTAGTTCTTCGGATCATTGGTGTCAGCCGTGGGTTTTTTCAGTAGGGGTTTTAATTCTGTGTGCTTCCAATCATCCGGGAAGGTGCCGGTTTCGATGGAGCAGTTGATGGTGCTGCAGAGCTCAGGGGCAATGGTGTCACCCGCTTTGTTGAAAATGTGATGCGGGCATGGGTCCGAGGGTGCTCCGGAGTGGATCAATCTCATGATTCTGATGGTGTCCTCTGTGGTGAGGGGGCTCCAGATGGTCCGTGGGGGGTAGGCGGTGGTATATTTGGGTGAGGTATCGGTGGGAGTTGGTGGGTAGGTGGTGTTGGTTGAGTTCTGGGGCGCGATGCTGTCATAGATGTTGATGATCTTGCGGTGGAAGTACATTGCGAGGTTATCGCAGAGGTCCTGGTAGGGTGGGATGTCGTTGGTGTCGCTGTTGGGATTGGAGAATTCCTTGATGACTGTGAATAGCTCCTTGCTGTTGTGGACGTTGGCGTTGATTCTATCTTGGATGGCTGTCTTCTTGGTGGTTTTGATGAGGTGGTGGTGGGTAATGATGGCTTCTTTGTAGGCTGTTTTATTTGAGGGGGACTTGCTGGATCTCCAGGTCCTTTCCAATTGCCTGAAGTGGCGTTTGGAGTCCTGTAGGGCAGGGGTGAACCAACTAGCCTTGTTGGTGGGTTGGCGGTTGGACGGTTTCTTGAGAGGGGCGAGGGTGGTGGCGTGGTCTGTGAGCCAATGGTGGAGGTTGCGGGCGGAGGAGTTGGCATCTGTGGAGGTAGCTGGGGGGCACTTGTTCAGGGTGGTGTGCAGTTGGTCTTCGGTGATGTTGTTCCAGTTTCTGCGGGGTGGGTGGTGCTGCCGGAGGTGTGTGGTGGGTTTGTTGAAGGAGAAGTTTATGCAATGGTGGTCGGTCCAATGGAGTTCGGTGATGTGGTTGACTGAGATGTGGTTCCCTGCAGAGAAGATAGGGTCGAGTGTGGGTTGGGGAGTTGCTTTAGTCCGAGGGTTCCAAGGTTTTCTAAGAGGTTGGTGGTGTTGTGGTCATTGGGTTGTCTAGGTGGAATTTGAGGTCACCGAGGAGGATGTAGTCTGTTGAGGGGAGGGTGTGGGATGCGATGAGGTCGGTGATGGAGTCACAGAAGGCAGGACGAGGTCCAGGAGGTCTGTAGATGAGGGTGCCACGGAGGGTGGTGTTGGGTAGGTGTTCCAGGCCTGGTGAGTGGTAGTCGGAGCTGGTTGTGACATGGAGGGAGTGTTTGTGGACGATGGCGATGCCTCCTCCCGGTTGGTTGCTGCGGTCCTTGTGGGAGACCTTGTATCCGTCGGGGATGGCAATGTCAGGCATTGATGTGGGGTTCAGCCAGTTTTCGGTAAGGAAGGCAACATCTGGGGAGGTGGAGTGGAGCAGGTTCCAGATTTCGACGGCGTGCTTGTGGACAGAGCGGGTGTTGAGGAGGATGCATTTGAGGTGGTTGCGGTTGTTTTTGCGTGAGGTGACTGGCAGGTTAGTGGTTTGGAGGGAGGAGAAGGCGCAGTTGCGGCAGGTGAAGGGTCCTATGGTGTTTGTCGGGGATGCGTGGTGGCAGGCAGATGATCTACCGGTGTTGAGATGGAGGAGGGTGCTGGCGTCGTAGTGGCGGTGGTTGTAGCAGCCAGGGTTAGTAGCGCTTGACGCGGCCCAGGCGTGGACGGGCACAGACGGGCTTGCCTTCAGCGCACCAGCGGTCGTGCATCAACCTCCATTAAATAGGTGCTGGTAGGTGGGAGGGCTGGGAGGCGGGGGGCAGGGCAGTGGCTGTGGCATGGGAGAGACAAGCAGGAGGGTGTGTGTGTGTGCATGCATGTGAGTATGTGTATGTATCTGTGTGTGTGTAAGTATGTATATGTGTGTGTGTGTGAATATATTTGTGTGTACTCGCATTCTTGTGTGTATGTATGTGAGTGTGTGCACGTATTGTGTGAGTGTGCAGGTGTTACGTGTATGTGTGTGTGCTTGCATGTGTGTGCAGCTACTGTACTTAAGCATTTTTGTAAATTAGCATTTGAAATGCTAGGCAGAACTCATATGATCTCATTAAACATATGATCTGTATGTTTAATTTTTTTTACAAATTTCTATTGCTGGTAAAATAAAAGCAATTGCAAACTGATTTTTACAGTAAAAGCATCAACCAACCACAAATTTATGGGACTTTAAATAAATTCTAGTAATGTGCTTTGTGTTTTCTGTTTTAGTGGCCTTTTTTCTTATAAACACTGCTTTCTGCAATAAAGCCATACATCAGGATTCACTTTATTCTTGGAGAGTGGTGCTAGTATTGAATATCACTAAATGAATATCCTCCTTCAATTATTTTTTCTTAAAGCCACCATCACACAAATAGCAGAAAGCCTGTTTTATATACAAACAACACAAATATATATATATATATATATATAAACATACACACGCATATATAAGCATAAGTGCTTTATTGCATAAACAGGTTCCGAGTCAACAAATATTCTCAACACCTTTAAAGACTTAAAGGGACCAGGAGCGAACTGACTAGCCGGGCAAATAGGACCTGGCCCGAGGGCCCAGCATGTTGGGGGGCCCACAATTGGCATCTCTATGGCTCCTGGTGTGATGCTTAAAGGGACAGCAAACCCCAAAATGTTCTTTTATGATTCAGATAGAATATACAATTTTAAATTTTCTTCATTCTCTTGGTATCCATTGCTGAAGGGGCAGCATTGCACTACTGACAGGAAGCTGAAAATATCTATTTAGCCAATCACAAGAGACAAATGTGTGCTGGCACCAATTAGCAGCAGCTCCCACTAGTGTATGATATGTGCGTATTCATTTTTTAAGAAGGGATACTAAGAGAACGAAGCACATTTGAAAATAGAAGTGAATTTAAAAGTGTCTTAAAATGACATGCTCTATCTGAATCGTGCAAGTTTAATTTTGACTTTCCTATTCCTTTAAGCTCAGGGCTGACAGCTGCCCTATCAGTAACTAAGCAGTTAAGTTTTGGTTAAGTGGGTACCCTTGCCCCAGAGTGGGGGCCTTGTGCCAGGATGTGAGGTTTGTTTCTCAGGGGGGGCTCTAGAGTGTGGGTGGGGGCACTGTCGGGAGTCTGTCGCTGTGAGGGCCATGGAGCGTGGGGTTCTGGCCCTTGATGTTCGGGGCTCTGTCTCTGACCCTTGATGTTGGGGAGCCTGGTACAGGCATGGCAGGGATTCTACCATGTTCATTTGTATACATTTGAATATATTTGGGTCAGTGTGAGACAGTGGGGGCCCTTCACTAATTTTTCCCCGGGGCCCCGATTAGTCTCAGTCCACCCCTGAAAGGGACCTTGTACTCAAAAATATTTTAATCTTATGGAAGGAAGATTTTTAAACATGGTTACATTTTTTACATAGTAACATAGTTACATAGTAGATAAGGTTGAAAAAAGACCGAAGTCCATCGAGTTCAACCTATACAAATCTAAAATACTTACAAAAAGCTCCAGTTAAGCTTAAATAACCACACTAAAAGGTGACCCGTTTAATACTAACAATCATAGCAATGAATTTTGTTTATAGACAGAAAATGTATCCAGACTCTTTTTTTAAATGTATCTAGGGTATTGGCATTCACTACCTCCTTTGGTAATGAGTTCCACAATTTTATTGCTCTTACAGTGAAAAAACATTTCCGTTGCAGGAGATTAAATCTCCTTTCCTCCCAACCTTAAATTGTGACCTCTTTTTGTTGTTTTTCTTTTTTTTTACTACAAAATGTGAAGTAAAAGCTGTTGAAAGAGATATGAAACCCAAAATTTTCTATTGTGATTTAAAAAGAGCATACAATTAAAAAGATTTTTTTTTCCATTTTACTTTTATTATCAAACTAGGTGATAAGCCTGCCCAGAGGGCAGTCTATTTAAAAAAAAAAAAAAAACTACAAACCCCAAAGCTAAAATTACACAAAATAAAAAATTTAAAATTACAGAAAAAAAATAAACAAAGCTATCCACAATATTTTTTTTTAACCTAAACTAATAGCCTTATATAAAATCCCCCAAAAATAAAAACACCCCCTGATCTAATACTAAACTACCAATAGTCCTTAAAAGGGCTTTGTAGGGCATTGCCCTAAGTTAAACAGCTCTTTTACCTAAACAAATCACTAATTACCCCCTAACAGTAAAACCCCCCACCCACCAAACCCCCCAAAATAAAAAAACTAACACTAAAAGGGGCATTTGTATGGGCATTGCCCTTAAAAGGGCATTCAGCTCTTTTACTGCCCTTAAAAGGGCAACCATATCTTTTCCAGCCCAAAAAAACCTAATCTAAAAAAAAGCCACCCCCAAAAATAAAAAAAGCCTAAGACTAAGCCCCAAATAGGTACTCACCATTCCTGAAGTCCAGCGCAGAAGGTCTTCTTCCAGGCAGCTCCATCATCTTCTACCTTCATCTAGAAGAAGGCAGCGTGGAGCGGAGGTGCAGAGCTGTCTTTCCTGATGTGTGGATCCTCAGCGGCGGTCCTCAATGGCAGCGGACGGTCCACGGTGGCAGCGTTCCTCGGCGGCAAGGAGACTCCTCTTCATCCGATGTCCATTGTACACTGAAGATTGAATGCAAGGTACCGCATTCAATTTGGGGCACATTGAATTCCTATTGACTGAAATTTTAAAATCAGCCAATAAGATTAGAGATACTGAAATCCTATTGACTGTTCAAATCAGCCAATAAGATTTCAGTAGCTCTCATCCTATTGGCTGATTTCAAAGTTTCAAGCAATTGGAATGCAAGGTACCCCAATAAATATGGGGTACCTTGCAGTTAATCTTCAGTGTGTGGTGGACGATCGCATGAAGGCGAGCTCCATGCCACTTTGGACCGCTGCCGCTCAAGATCCGTGCATCGGGGAAGCTAGCTCCGCACCTCTGCTTCGTGCCGCCTTCGTTTCGGATGAAGATAGAAGATGATGGAGCCGCCTGGAATAAGACATTCTCCGCCGGACTTCAGGAACGGCAAGTACCTATTTGGGGGATAGACTTAGGATTTTTTTTTTTTTCTGGTTTTTATTTTTTTTTTATTTTTTTTAAGATTAGGCATTTAATGGGCTTTTAAAAGAGCTGAATGCCCTTTTAAGGGCAGTAAAAGGGCTGAATGCCCTTTTAAGGGCAATGCCCATACAAATGCCCCTTTAGGGGCAATGGGTAGTTAGGTTTTTTTTAGTGTTAGTTTTTTTTTATTTTGGGGGGTTTGGTGGGTGGGTGGGGTTTTACTGTTAGGGGGGACTTAGTATTTTTTTAAACGTAAAAAAGCTGCTTAACTTAGGGCAATCCTTTTAAGGGCTATTGGTAGTTAAGTTTAGATTAGGGGGTGTTTTTATTTTGTGGGGCTTTTTTATTTTCATAGGGATTAGGTTTAAACATTTTTTTGTAATGTTAGATTAATTTTTTGTAAATTTAATGTTAGGATTTTTTATTTCAATTGTAATGTAGTAGTAATTGGGGTTAATTTAGGGGGTGTTAGGTAAGGGGGGTTAGTAATTAAATTAGTTATTTGCGTTGTGGGGGGTTGGCGGTTTAGGAGTTTAGGGCTTAATTAGGTTTATTGCGATGTGGGAGTTTGTTGGTTTAAGGGTTAATAGTATAATTAGTTAGCTGGCGTTGCAGAGTTTGGCGGTTAAGGGGTTAATATTGTAATTTATTTAGTTGGCGTTGTGGTTGTTTGGCGGTGTAAGGGTTAGGTAGTTTATGTTGTGGGAGTTTAGTGATTTAAGGGTTAGTTTTTTTTTGTTAATACTTAGCACGGGCAGTTATGTTTATTTTTTTTCTTAATACTTTGTGTGGGAGGTTAGTTTTTATTTAATACTTTGTGCGGGCGGTTGGTTTTATTTTTTTATACTTCGTGCTGGGGGTTAGTTTTTTTTTCTTAATACTTTGTGCGGGCGTTTTTTTTTTATTATTTCTTGCGGGCGGTTACGTGTTTTTTAGCCATTTCATGCGGGCGTTTTTTTTTTAAGGCTTTGTTTGCCTACGCTGCATCCAGGTGGATTCTTTTAGCTGCCTCATACAGCCAAAATTCCTTGCTGTGCGCAACTGGCGTCACAGACGAACACGTTACAAATTTGATTATAGTATAGATTTGCTTCATTCCCATGATATTATGTGTTGAAGCGATACCTAGGTAGGCATCTAGAGCCCTACATGGCAGGAAATAGTGCTGCTATCTAGTGCTCTTGCAAATGGATAACATTTTTGCACTGCTGCAATATAGTGCTCACAGAATGGGCTGGCTCCTAAGCATACATTCCTGTTTAAAAAAAGATACAAAGAGAAAAAATTATAATAGAAGTAATTTAGAAATTTGTTTAAAATCACATGCTCTATCTGAATCATAAAAGAAAAATATGGGTTTCATATCCCTTTAAATTTGAATGGAAACTAATATAACAGTTGTGTACTTCCTGCTAAATAATCATTAGAAACATTTTATATCAAAGACATGCAGGCCTGCTGCCCACTTGCCAAATAGATATTATAAAATTCTGAAGGCGGGGCAAGTGCACTAAAATCTAATCCAATTCAAGTTTCCCAGAGGAGGAGCTAGCATACTGATTGGCTGCTGAATATGCTCTTTCATGCATAGGCGATAGGGAGAACCTGAACCTTTTATCTGATTGGTTGTGCATCCTGTCCCTTACGGAGACACAGGCCAATCAGATGGGCTCAGATGGACACTGTAATTCACCAATCTTTACTATTTGTTTTTGCCTCTGAAACCCCCCGGCAGAGGCAAAATTAGATAGTGAAGTTGGAACGGACCAATCAGATCATACATAGGAGATAACAGCTAATACATGATCTGATTGGCTCGTGACAACCAATCGCCATCGGATATGGGTTCATGTTCTCGCTAGCGTCTTCTCTTTCATGGCTTACAACTTTAGAAGGTTAGAAGTTGTGTTTTTTTAGTCTCCTAGTTATATGTTTCTGTAGCTAATATTTCTGTAGAAAAAAGGTAAGAAGAGGAAAAATAACTTAAAGGGACAGTCTACACCAGAATTTTTATTGTTTTAAAAGATAGATAATCCCTTTATTACCCATTCCCCAGTTTTGCATAACCAACACAGTTTTATTAATATACTTTTAACCTCTGTGATTATCTTGTATCTAAGCCTCTGCAGTTTAGCCAATCAGTGCCTGCTCCCAGATAACTTCACGTGCATGAGCACAGTGTTATCTATATGAAAAACATGAACTAACACCCTCTAGTGGTGAAAAACTGTTTAAATGCATTCTGAAAAGAGGTGGCCTTCAAGGTCTAAGAAATTAGCATATGAACCTCCTAGGTTAAGCTTTCAATATATATATATATATATATATATATATATATATATATATATATAAAATCTTATAGGCCTACCTAGTTTTACTCTTCGATAAAAGATACCACGAGAACAAAGCAAATTTGCTAACAGAAGTAAATTGGAAAGTTTTTTGACTTTACTGTCCCATTAAAGCAAGGGAAATTGCAACATTTAAAGATTAGAGTCTATTACCTTTTGTTTTAGGTTATAGTAGACTGATGTTAAAGTTACATTAAACTTAAAGGGACATTCTACCCCAGAATTGTTATTGTTTTAAAAGATAGATAATCCCTGTATTACCCATTCCCTAGTGTTGCATACCCAATACAGTTATATTAATACACTTTTTACCTCTGTCATTACCTTGTATCTAAGCCTCTGCAAACTGCCCCCTTATTTCAGTTCTTTGGACAGACTTGCATTTTAGCCAATCAGTGCTGAATCCTAGGTAACTCCACGTGCATGAGCACAATGTTATTTATTTGGCACACATGAACTAACACCCTCTAGTGGTGAAAAACTGTCAAAATGCATTCAAATAAGAGGCGGCCTTCAAGGGCTAAGAAATTAGCATATGAACCTCCTAGGTTTAGCTTTCAACTAAGAATACCAAGAGAACAAAGGAAAATTGGTGATAAAAGTAAACTGGAAAGTTGTTTAAAATGACATGAAAGTTTATTTTGGAATAGACTGTCCCTTTTAAATTTTACTTACCATAAAATCTTTAAACATCCATAAAAAAAACCTTTGCAATGCACTTCCAGGATATATTTTTTCCTGTGGAATGCAAAACCCTTACCCTTCTACTTGTTGCATAGTGATTGGTTAATATGTGCTGAAATGTTTATAACAATTTTCCTAATTGGCTACAGTAAAGTAAGTAAGATAAGCAGCATTTAAAAGGGGTGTGTTCTGGGCCTATAAAACAATGGATATTGTTTTAAACAAAATTACAATTTCATATGTTTTTAAAATATTTCTTTTGTCTGCAAGTCTTATACAATGCAGTGAATGATTTATGAAGCAGAATTAAAAAGTTGACCTTAATGTTTCTTTAATTTTTATAATAATTATGCCACTAATTGAGTATAGCCATGCTGAATATACATCATTATACAGATGAATTTGTGCAGTACACAAGACACAGCCAGTTTCTTCACAACAAAGTTATTTCCACTGGATTAGAAACTTTTAAATTATTTAATTTTAATGTTGTCTGTTCCCTTAATGGGACATGTAAATAAACTCTCATTATTCACATGACATATACAATTTTGAAGAAAAAAAAAAACCATTCCAATGTGCGTTGTACTTTTATTATCAAATATACCTTTCTCTTGTTATCTTTTATTGAAGCTTAGCTCGTTTCCATGACAAAAATATGTTCAGAAGTGTCCACATTCTTATAGCACTATATGTATAGATTTGTTACAAAATGAAAAACACTGCTCACATATCCTGCTCATGAGTCTACCTCAGTATGCTTTGTGGAAAATTGCAAATTAAAAAAAAAAAAATACTAAGTGAAAGAGATAAATTTAATAGAAGTAAATTGAATAGTTTCTGTTTTAAAAATTGTGAACTCTGTCTTGATCATGAAACTTTAAAGGGATATGAAAACACAATTTTTCATTTCATGATTCAGATAGAGCATGCCATTTTAATCAACATTCTTATGTACTTCTATTATCAATTTTTCTTTGTTCTCTTGCTATCTTTATTTGAAAAAGAAGGCATCTAAGCTATTTGTTTTGTTCAAGACCATGGACAGCACTTGTCCATTGGTGGATGAATGTATCCACCAATCAGCAAGAACAACCTAGGTTGTTCACCAAAAATGGGCTGGCATCTAAACTTACATTCTTGCATTTCAAATAAAGATACCTAGAGAATGAAGAAAACATGATAATAGGAGTAAATTAGAAAGTTGCTTAAAATTTCATGCTCTATCTGAATCACAAAAGAAAAAATTTTGGTTCAGTGTCCCTTTAACAGGCTTTTCTTACTGCAGGAATCTCTAGCAGACTAGTGAATATAACTAATTTATCTGTTTACTAAAGGCTGATATTTGACAGATGCATTTGATAACATCAACAGTGTAAATGATGTCACAATTTGATATTGATCTGAAAGAAACAGATTCTCTTAGTACTGTTTGTAGATATTTTTTTGTTACTGTTTACTCCGGCTGACAACTAACCTTGATTCAATATGTTTCTTACAAGGCTTAGTTAATACAAACAATGGACAATAGTGGAAACAATTCAACTAACATAAATAAACCACACAGGAAGATCTATAATCTTCACGGATAGCTGCTAAATATCATATTCATGTATTATACAGATGTTCTTTATGCTGGTGCCTGGTTTAGCAATCACAAAAAAAAAAGAAAGAAAATTGATTTACTTTACGCCGATATTCATTCATAGGGTTGTTCATAATAAGTTTGTAAAAATTTTACAGTCACATAATGAAAAGAAAAACATTTTGTCATCATTAGCCAAAAATATGGTTTAACTCAGAATATGTTAATTAATCTATATTTATATTGCAGTGGGAAATCCTGGGTGCTTTTAGATTAAAATCTAAGTACACAGAAAAAATAAATTTTGTGTATTTGTCAATAATTTTTATTATTATTATTATTATTAATAATAAAACAGAATAACCTACCAAATTATTCATGTACACTGTATTGAGAATCCTTATGCAAAATTAGTCATGATAAGTAACTTTTTAAAGTGAATGTCAATTTTGATGCTAAACTGCCCGGTTCGAAAATTCGATTAAAAACAGGGACACTTTAATTCATCAAAATTTACATTTCACTCCTGTTAAGAACAAAAAAAACTTACCTTTTACTCTTCACAGCAGCTCCAGCTTCCTCCGCCCGTCGCAAAGCCTCTTCCTGGGTCTAAAATAAGGAATCCGGCTTCCTCCAATCATGGCGTTGAATCAGACACTGATTTCCCCAGGGGGGAAGCTGTGATTGGAGGATGACTTATCCATCATTTCTGATGTCAGAAATGGCTTGCAACGACCGGAGGAAGCTGGAGCTGATGTGAAGAGTAAAAGGTAAGTTTTTTTTCACAACAGGAGTGAAATGTAAATTTTGATGAATTAAAGTGCCCCTGTTTTTAATCAAATTTTTAAAAACCGGGCAATTTAGCATCAAAATTGACATTTACTTTAAGGGCATATTCTTGCAAATGGAAGTGATTCAGAAAAAGGTTAGTACTCAGTAAGCCAGTGTAACAAAATAAGTAATAATCCTTTGTAAGAAAACAATAAGTGATGTACAGGTGATACCTTTAATAGCTAATTAATAATGGATACAACTGACAACTTTGCAACATACTTTGGCTGTTCATGTGAATTGTGTATCTTATTAAACGGATATGAAACCCAAACATTTTCTTTTGTGATTCAGACAGAGCAGACCATTTTTAAAAGTTTCTAATTTACTATTATCAAATTTGTGTATTTCCCATGATATTCTGCATTGAAGAGATACCTAGGTAGGCATCTGGAGCACTACATAGCAGGGAATAGTTCTGTCATCTAGTGCTCTTGCAAATGGATAACGTTCTTGCAAATCTGCTGTCATATCGTGCTACAGAAATGGGTTGGTTCCTAAACATACACCCCTGCTTTTCAACAAAAGATACAGAGAGAATGAAGACATGTGAATAATATAAGTAAATTAGAAAGTTATAGAGGATAGAGGAAGAATAGTAGAGGCACAGGAATCTGGAACATTGTCAACTGAAATGAACCATGCTGCTGCTGCTGAAGAAAGCTGGGATACAGAAAGGATAAAAATCTAAATCCAAGGCCTTCAAAACAGCATCAATTCTTCTTGGTACACTTGCAGAAATTCTAGGATTTTGTAGGCAGATAGTCAGGTGCATGATTAAACAATCCTATCAAACTGGTGCTAATGATCATCAATTTAATATGTAGGTTGAGACACAATCACTAACTGAAACAGTGGTGCAGGAGCAGTTAACCCTTTGAGTGCTAACTTTCCCACCTGGGTGCTAAGATTTTTTTATGTTTTTTTTATTTTTTTATTTTTTGAACAATTTTTTTTAACCTTTTTTTATTTTTTTCAGACCCCCAAGACCTACACTGTTGGGAAGGTTAGGCGATTACCTTTCCAATGATGGGTATTGGAAGTCTGTAGCTGCTTAGATGCCTGAGATACAGGCTTCTAAGCAGCATGCCCCCTGCTCCTATACTTAACATTGTTAAGTATAAATAAAGTTGCACGGTGACGTCATCACGTTATTGCGCGTGACGTCACCATGCAAAACGGGAAGCCCCGGCGATGCCTGTCACTCTAAAGGCACGATCGCCGGGGTAGGAGCGGGTGGGAGCCCCCAGATCTCCCTCAAGGTGGGAGAGTGCTAGTGACGGCTCTGAGCCGTCATTAGCACCAGAGTGGGAAACTCTGTGACGGCTCAGAGCCGTCATTAGCACTCAAAGGGTTAAACTCTACTAAGAATATGAGGTTGCTGAAGACAGTTTAATGTCCCAAGTTATGCACAATGGCAGGACTGAGCACAGCAACAAGACACAAGGTAGTTATACTGCATCAGCAAGGTCTCTCCTAGGCAAAAATTTGAAAGCAGACAGGGGTTTCCAGGTGTGCTGTCCAAGCTCTTCTGAGGAAGCACAAAGAAATGGGCAATTTTGAGGGCCGTAGATGCAGTGGTCGGCCAAGGAAACTTGTGCAGAATATGAAAGACACATCACGATTTCTTCCCTTTGCACTTGAAAAATGTCCAGCAGGGCAATCAATTCAAAATTGGAAGAAACCATTGGGACCCTGGTACACCCATCTACTGTCTGGAGAAGTCTGGTAAGAAGTGGTCTTCATGGAAGACTTGCAGCCAAACAAAAACATACATCTGACACGGAAACAAACTCATGTGACTCAACTATGCACAAAAACACAGGAACTGCCATGCAGAAAAGTGACAGCAGGTGCTCTGGGCTGATGAGTCAACATTTGAAATATTTGTCTGTAGGAGAAGGCAGTTTGTTGGTGAAAGTCTGGAGAGTGGTACAAGCATGAATGTCAGAAGGCAACTGGAAGCATGGTGGAGGTTCCTTGCAAGTTTGGGACTGCATTTCTGCAAATGGAGTTAAGGATTTGGTGAGAATTAATGGTCTCTTCAATACTGAGAAGTACAGGCATATCCATCATGCAATAACATCAGGGAGACATCTAGTTTGCCCAAATGTATTCTGCAGCATTACAACGACCCCAAATATAGAGCCAAAGTCATTAAGAACTATCTTAAGTGAAAAGAAGAACAAGGAGTCCTGTAAGTGATGGTATGGCCACCACACAGCCATAATCTCATATTTATCAAGTATTCTGGGATTACATAAAGAGATTGAAGCAACTGAGGCTTCTTGAATCTACAGAAGAACTGTGGTTAGTTCTCCAAGATGTTTGGAACAACCTATCTGCCAAGTTCCTTAAAAAACTGTGTGCAAGTGTACCTAAAAGTATTGATGCTGTTTAAAGGCAAATGGTGGTCACACAAAATATTCACTTACTTTGCATTTTGTTAAATTGATCATAATAAACTAAATACATTTTTATTTTTGAAAGCATTTCTACTTTATAGTTGTTGTTTTTTTACACCTATACATATATAGAGCTGGTTCCAGCAATTGAGCTAAGTAACTGCTCTTCCTGATTTCCAAGCCCCTTTCACTCAGTGACACAGCCTAACCTCATCAAGAGTACTAAACTGGGAGCTGCTAAGTAAGTTTTAAAAAGGTTTTATACTGGATTTTTAGATCAGTATCTGTGCATATTCTTCTTTATAGTAGCAGGACCGGACTGGGAACAAAAATAGGCCTGGGCATTTAAAGGTGGAGCAGCCCACATCAGTTAGACTTCTGCCAGCTAGGTAGCCATAATAACCAGAACTCTCACTCTGCAGCACCTCTGCTTAACAGCCAGACAGAAATATATGTTCTGCTCTACAAAATAGGCTGATTGTAACAGTTTTACTATTGTTACCCTTATTAAGAGAGGATGGGGCTTCTATATAGCAGCAAGGCCCACATAAGAGCCCGGCCCACCGGGCATTTGCCCTGTATGCCCTATGGCCAATCCGGGTCTGTATAGTAGTGTCTTTTACATGCAGTTATATGAAAATTGGTGTAGCATGTCTTAGATAATAGAAGAATACAGTTAGGCAAAGAGAGACAAAAATTTGGCGCTTACGGTCCTGGAACTTCTATGTGGGTGAAAGAGCCGGTGTTTCTCCTTTGAGCTGGAGGAGAGATGGTTCAAGCTGTTTAGCTCAGCGTTGTGAGTTTTCTCCTTCCGGGTTCAAGGGTGATCAGTTGCTGCCTGTGACAGGTAATGGATGTCCGTGGATCGCATCAAAGAAGAACTGAAAGTAGAAAGAATGGGACAGGCGCAGCCTGACTCAAGTGAAATACAATTTATTTGAACAGTAAGTGCACAAGACAAGTGGCTACTTACAAACATAAAAACAATCAAAGCATGTGTTAAAGCAATTTCCAAGATGAAGACTGCTGCAAAAATTCACACTGTACTTGTTGAAAACACCCTCCAAGTGGTGTCAATGGATGCAGTGTTAGTGCAGATAGTCTTAGAAAATGATGACAATGTCTCTACGCGTTTCGTCTGGGTTCGCCCAGACTTTGTCAAGAGTAATTCTGTTCTGTGCTCCAACCGGCTTATAAAGGAGCTGATACAGGTAAAGTTCATAGGTCAGCCTATAGAATGCCACCTGTGTTACAACCTGTTTTCCAATCCCTGACAAGATAACAAAGGTGAATGCTAAGATCAGATGTGTTGCAAATAGGTAAATACATTCATAAAAAATACATTAATAATAATAAAAATACATTAATAAAAAAACATTAATAAAAACAACCATTAAAACAGTTTACAAATGTGTAATCTTATGTAGATAAAAGCCTGAAAAATTAATATAATATGATAATGTTTCTGAATTGAATAACTCTATAATTTAAAATTTTAAAATGGTAATACTTCACTGAAAGGTTCAGAAAGATGTCAGCATTGTAAAGCCAAATTTAATTGTTAAAATTGTCAAATACATAATCTAGTCTGTATCAAAAAGTGCAGTTAAAACTTGATAAAGAATAGAAAATGAATATTTGATAAATATTTGATAAATAAAGTATTGTTAATAATATCAATTAATGGGGTCACTAATTGGGGGGGGGGGCTTTATTAAAATGATTACATAAATGCCTGTAAATCTAATTCTAAATTTAAGCCAGCAGGGTGCATAGCGTCCAGTTGGTATATCCAAAAGGTTTCTCTGCGTCTTAGTGTCAGAAGTCTATTAGGATATTTATTTGGCGGGAAAATAATAGAAGCAAATTAGATAATAGAAGTAAATTGGAAAATTGTTTAAAATTGTATTCTCTGTCTGAATCATGAAAGAAAATGTTTGGGTTTAATGTCCCTTTAAGTTTGTCTCTTTTTCAGTTCAGTCTGTATTGTTTAAGAATGTTGTGCAGTGTAGTACTCCCACCATAAGAGGTCGCTGTGACAAAGCAAATTAGATATTATTTAAGCAAATTAGAATGTTGTTGTTTCCATGATATTCTAGGTATAAGTATGGAGATACCTAGGTAGAAGTATGGAGCACTGCATGTCAGGAAATTGTGATGCCATGTAGTTCTCTTGTAAATGGATAACATTCCTGCAAAGCTGCTGCTATATAGTGCTCCAGAAATGGGCAGGCTTCCCTGCTTTTCAACCAATGAAACCAAGAAAACCAAGAAAAATTGATTCTAGATTAAATTAGAAAGTTGTTAATTATTGCATGTTCTAGCTGAATCTTAAAAAGAATCACAGTACACTGTACCTTTAAACACTTAGGCAAACTACCAATCATGAGCCACAGAGAATTGCTGGTCCTGGGGGAGGGGGGTACAATTTGCTGGCTCAATAGAGGTAAATCTTCATGCATGAATAAGGGCATGTCATTTTTCACTATAAAATCCATTTTAATAATCTACTACCTACAACATGAAATTGTTTAATGTAATCGTAATGTACACTACAGTGATGCAAGAACATACAAGAGATTACAGCAGCTGTTTGGCAGTGCGCGCACAACACAACAATTTATATGATATACTTTCCGCTTCCTACTAATTCCAGTGATTGTTGTATTTTGGTGGTTCATCATGACCTGGCTTTTGTACAAAGCAAAGAGCAACATAATAATTATCATCTGTTGCAGCATCATTGTCTATAAAAAGCTGAGGTTAGCAAAAACGATGGAGGAAACGCGTATTAATTTCCTTTTATCGTCCCCAGGCATTTTTTGAATAAAACATTATCTTTGGCTAATATTGTTGTGGTGTTTGTTTTTGCTCTCAGCTTAAAACAACAGTTGATATTAATTGGTCTTGTTTTTTGTATACGTGGCTAAATGCTATGAATGATTTTTCAATGCAATTGAAAGTGCAATATTTTGTGTGCTGCATATTTAAAGGGACACTAAACCCACATTTTTTCTTTCATGATTCAGACAGAGCATGCCATTTTATGCAACTTTCTATTGTACTCCTATTATCAATTTTTCTTTGTTCTCTTGCTATCTTTATTTGAAAAAGCAGAAATGTAAGGCTGGAAGGCAGCCCGTTTTTGGTTCAGCACCTTGGTAACGCTTGCTGATTGGTGGCTACATATAGACACCAATCAGCAAGTTGTACCCAGGTGCTGAACCAAAAATGGGCTAGCTATTAACCTTACATTCCTGCTTTTTCAAATAAAGATAGCAAGAGAATGAAGAAAAATTGATAATAGGAGTAAATTAGAAAGTTGTTTAAAATTGTCTGCTTTATCTAAATCATGAAAGAAAAAATGTGGGTTTAGTGTCCCTTTAGCTTCTTGTTAAATGGATCTCACCGTCTAAAATATGTGTATGGAATAATCATGTTTATCCCACAGTGCTGGGAGTTAGGTTACTTGAAGTCAATAGGTAACATTTCTGCAGTTCCTTCTTAAGGGATCAGGAAACAATTTGAGATCGTTATATATAAAACAACTTAAAGGGAGATTAAACCCAAATTGTTCTTTTATGATTCAGATAGAGAATACATTTTTTTATTATTTAATTTGATTCCTTCTCTTGTTATCCTTTGCTGAAAGGTTTATCTAGGTAAGCTCAGGAGCAGCAAATAACCTAGGTTCTAGCTGATGATTGGTGGCTGCAGATATATAACGATTGTCATTGGCTCACTCATATGCTCAATTAGAAACCAGTAGTGCATTCCTGCTCCTTTAACAAATGATACAAAGAGAATGAAACAAATTAGATAATAGAAGTAAATTAGAAAGTTGTTTAAAATTCTCTGGATCATGAAAGAAAGTTTTTGGGTTTCATGTCCCATTAATTGATTTTGCCCCCTTTTTATGTAACTTAGCTCTAAAAATTAGGATTTTGTACTTCACAGAACTTTAAATACACCCGGCTGATTTATCAAGGCTAACCCTGCTACATAGCTGTCTCTAATTGGCTTTAGCTGATAACAACTGCAAAACAATGTACAGTACTTTATACTAACATTATGTCTGTAACTAGCCTTCGTGGCTGCAGAGTCAAACCAAAATGGTCTCCTCCAGATAAGGCAAATGCTGGGTGGAGTTTTGCTTTTGAAAAATAATCACAGTAAAATTAAAATGGATGTTGTTTTTTTTTTTCTTTAAATGCTTAGGGCCCCATTTAATAAAGCCTGGACAGACAAGTTTCGCTTTTGCATGGGCTTGTTCAATGCCGCCCTCTGCTCTCGATAGCCCAATGGTGCACGAGCAGAGGCTGTCAATCACGCTGGCCAACGTGTCTGGGGTAAATGTTCGGAAGCAGCAGTCTGATGACCGCTGCTACCTAACTATTGGCTGAGCGAGCCTGCAGCAAAGAGCCTCCAAAGCAACAAAAATTTCTTGCAGTTACAAAGTCTTTACTGTCCCTTTAAAGAGACACAATAGCAAAAATGATATTACTGTTTCAGAGGCATATGCACATATGCCATGCTCTGTGCACAAGAATTTAAATACCACAATTTTTCAGAAAGTCAGCGGCGGCTTGTATTGAATCATTACTAATACAAAACGTACTCCCATTGTCTCACTGAGCTGGCACAGAGTTTGAATGAGGTAGTATGGGTCATATACAGCATATGTGCATATGCCACTTAAACAAGGATAGCTTTAACAGAAGAATTTTTATAAAGCAAATATTAAAAAAAATTCTATCCAAAATTTAATTTCCTATATTCTCATTTCAGTGTTGGCTATATTATTCCTTTCATTTGATTGATCTCTATATATTTGTTTTCTCTTTTTATTCAAATGATTAATAATATGAGAATAATTTTACATAACATACTTTTCTAATCTATTATATAGCATTTTTGAGAATGATATTTAAAAATCTAATGCCTAGAATACAAGTGGAGCACAAAAATATTCTAGTCTAGTCAACATTAAACTTTCATGATTCAGATAGGGCATGCAATTTTAAACTACTTTCTAATTTACTTTTATTATGTAATTTGCTTTGTTCCGTTGGCATTCTTTGTTGGAAGTTAATATGCTAATTTCTAAGACCTTGAAGGCAGCCTCTAATCTCAGTGCATTTTCACAGTTTTTCGCAGTTTGACAGTGCTAGTTCATGTGTGCCATATAGATTACATTGTGCTCATTCCCATGGAGTTATTTGTGGGTCAGCACTGATTGGCTAAAATGAATGTCTGTCAAGAGAACTGAGATAAGGGGCAGTCTGCAGAAGCTCAGATACAAGGTAATCACAGAGGAAAAAAGTCTATTTCTATAACTGTGTTGGTTATGCAAAACTGGGGAATGGATAATAAAGGGATTATCTTTCTTTTTAACAATAAAAATTCTGAAGTAGACTGTCCCTTTAAGCAGTGTTAAGATGCTTTAGTTAAACTATTTAACCATCCACTTATGATACCAGATTGTGCGTTATTCTTTGTACAAGGTTGCACTAAAGATAACGCACCCTGTAGATTTCTGAGCCTAGACAATCACACAGTAAGAGATTTGCTCAGTATGAATTGTCTTTGTATAGTATCATTTTACAGATCCCAGGTATCATGTGATCAAGTCCAATTATGTATTTGCCTAGGGCACCGGCACTTAGGGGCAGCACATTTGAGGGGCAGTTCTATAGCTTAATGTTGTTACACTTATGCTCTCCAGGTGATTTATCTATTAATTAATTATATTACAAATCATTGAACATTGCTTGTCTAGGTCGAATGCATAACCCCTCCATGTTTCCCTTGCCTCGGTTTTTGAGAAATATAACACAAAAATAAGTTTAAATTGTTGAGGATTTGTGGGCAGAAGATTTCCCAGTGCCTAGAGCAGCCCCCAAAAAACATAGAGCACTGATCTATAGTGTGATCTAGAACACGGTTTTTTTCCCAAGACCCAGTGCAATTATACCGAATACTTTCGCAACCCTATTTTTATGCTTGGTCTGAAAATTTTTGATGTAATTTACTACAAGGTAGCTGCAATTTTCAGCAAATGGACTAGAATCTGCGTACTTTATTCCTGATTGTAGTCACACTTGACTATATACAGTATATCACACACACACAATCTCGTACAACACACACAGACACCACGCACACTCTCATACAACCTACACACCATAACTCATACAACACATACACACCACACACACTCTCATATAACACAAACACAAACAACACACTCTCATAGAACACACACAGACACCACACACACTCTCATACAACCCACACACAAACTATACACTCTCATAAAACATATGCACACTACACACACTCTCATATAACACACACACAAACAACACACTCTCATAAAACATACACACACAAACTACACACTCTCATAAAACACACACACACTACACACTCTCATAAAACACACACAAACACACTCTCATAAAACACACACACACACCACACACACTCTCATACAACCCACACACAAACTACACACTCTTATATAAACACACGCACACAAACTACACACTCTCATAAAACACACACAGACACCACACACACTCTCATAAAACATATGCACACTGCACACACTCTCATATAACACACACACACAACACACTCTCATAAAACACACACATACTACACGCACTCTCATATAACCCACACACAAACTACACAATCTCATAAAACACACACACCACACATACTCTCATATAACACATACACACACACTCTCATAAAACATATGCACACTACACACACTCTCATATAACACACACACAAACAACACACTCTCATAAAACACATACATACTACACGCACTCTTATATAACCCACACACAAACTACACAATCTCTTAAAACACACACACACCACACACACACTCATATAACACACACACACACACACTACACACTCATAAACAATACACACACTCTCATATAACACACACACAAACTACACACTCTCATAAACCACACACACACTACACACACTCATATAACACACACACAAACTACACACTCTCATAAAACACACACACCACACACACTCTCATATAACACAGCACACACTCTCATACAGCACACACTACACACTCTATTATAAAACACCACACACACTCTCCTACAACAAACACACAAGTAGCCACCCATGAAAAGCAATCACAGCGCTACAGAATCTGTTGCCGCTCTACAAATAACTGATAATAATAATAAGAAATGCTCAAAAAAGCCTCGAAAGATTTTTTGTGATTTCTGTCCATGCTCCATTAAAAGTTACTTTCTTAAATAAATATAAAATGAATAAATAAAAGGAGTCATATTGTAAAATGGATATGTTTATGGAAAAAAAAAACTTGCACCAAATAAAACCTAAATGTACTGAAATTCTATTCCAACATTTTTAAACAGCCTTGTAAAATACTAAGTATGGCTTTATATGCACAGGTTTTTATATATAAAAAGCCAGAAAGGATTGGATGAGAGCATATTTTCTCTAAATTTGCATTCTGTACACAGTTATTTTACATTCAAATTATGAGCATAACAAAATTTGAACTCATTTAAATGACATTGTGTTGTAAAAATAAAACGCTCTGTTTCACTGAAACAATTCATTTTTAAAAGATATTCACGTCTTTTACAGTATTCTGTGTTTGTTTTAGGCTCTCCTAATATAGATTTATTGTAACCCCTGCTCAGTTCAGTGGAATATTTTTTTCCCATGCGCAAATATATGGCCCCAAGATGCCCAGGAACCATGGGACTGTAACGATTTTGGTTCCCACTGCTCCTAAGTTGTCTGTTTTTTATTTGCTTGTCATTATGCACTGTTGCCCATGCATTGAAATGAGACTGCTGTCTCCTGCCTCTCTGTACTGACACTGGGGTGGGCATGCACTTTACAGGGACGTCTGGAAGTATCAATATGCTCTGACACTTTCACACTGAGAAATAGTTAAACACATAGTTAAAGTCAGCTCCAGAGCAGGGATGCACTAATGGGATCTAGCTGAACACATTATGTTAGCAAATGACAAGAAGCATTCACATATAACCACATATCACCAAATGTGCATTGCTGCTTCTGAGCCTAGATATACTTTTAAACAAAGGATACCAACTGAATGAAGTCAATTTGATAACATAAGTAAATTGAAAGGTCTGTTAAATCTTAATAGTTTATCAGAACCATGAAAGTTACATTTTTATTTCTATGTCCATTTAAAGAGCAGCATGGAAGGCTGAGGATAAGACTCAAGCACTAGCACAGCTATGGTATGTCTGCAGAATAACTTATGGGGGTGGGGCAAAAAATATTTAAGTCAATTGCAACATTATGTGCAACAGAAGAGAGTTGTTTAATGTGAGCTGTACACTATTTTATTTAAAATATAATGGCTTTTCAGCAAAATTCCCTTACCGTTTCCTACTGCGCACATTTATGTGTGTGTGTGTATATATATATATATATATAGGGCTTGAAATTATATATATAATATTGGAGGTTGTATGTATAAACTATCTATATATATATATATATATATATATATATATACATACATACATTCATATATACAGGGCTTGAAATTATATGTTGTGTATGTATATATATATATATATATATATATATATATATATATATATATATATATATATATATATATATATATATATATATATATATATATATATATGCATTTATATATACAGGGCTTGGAATTATATATAATGTTGGCGGTTGTATGTATAATAGAAATGATCCATGTTTCAGAAATGTCTGGGTTCTGGAACAACGTTTAATTATATCTACAAAAGTTAATTAATTTATAAAAAAAAAAAAGGGGGTACCCTCCAAAAGGAATATGAAAGATATATTAACATTAACATAGAGTCAAAGTATTTGTAGATTTCAAAGCCCTTTAACATTTAATGTCAGAAAACTCAGGAAAAATAGATAATATATTTGATTAAGAAAATATTACCTCTTTTTTAATTAGTTTGCATTTTATCCGTTTTAGAGTAAGAAAAATAAAAAAATAGGGCTAAACGTCACACGTGTCATTAATTTAATATATATATATCCTAATTCTGCTGATATTTTTCTGGTGGTTTCTGGTGGTTTCTTTACTTCACTTATAACACAGTAGCACCACATACTGTTTGAAAAGGGATATTGTTAAAAAAAAATTCTTGCTTTGCACTTGGTAAGAATATTGCCCATATATATATATAAAATTTAAATGAAACTGGACATCTCAAAGAATGTCCATATTCTATATAATTGTAAAATAAAAAAAAATCTTGTTGATTCATAAACAAATTACATGCATGTTAAATCTTGTTAAAAATAAGCGTATTTTGCTTTACCTTATCTATAATCTGTGGAATAATATTAATATTATTAATTTTTATAACTAAAAAAAACTGACTACCTCTTTTTCTCATGCTTCAGGAAACTGCATTTTTTGCCACATAGTGTTTCTGATTTAACCCACAATGCACTGTCGTTTTCTGAAAACTGGGCCAAAGTTCCTCCTAGGTAACATTGTTTATAAAGGGCCACTATGGCCACCAAGAATATAAATAAAGTTGTGAACTTCTTGTTAAAGTCCATTTCTTTTCTACCCTTGGGCTTTGCTTACACTTTTTGCTTTTTGATTAGTAAATATAACTACTATAGAGCCTCATTTTTCATTTTTAAAAGACTTGCTTTGTCCATCTCTCCCTACGAGGCCAAAAAGCAAACTCTATGACCTGCAAATGCTGCAAATTAAATTGCTTGTTTAGGTAATTTGTAGTGTTTTGAAAATCTAGATGACAGATTTTGCTTTGCAGCCTTTCTATGGAGCATGGGAAAACACGTTTACACATCTATACAGGAAAAGTGGTAATTTTTTGGGAATGAAGAGAGAGTTAAAGGGATACTAAACCCACATTTTTCTTTCATGATTCAGATAGAGCATGCAATTTTAAGCAACTTTCTAATTTACTCCTTTTTTAAATTTGTCTTTGTTCTATTCCTATCTTTATTTAAAAAGCAGGAATGAAATGCTTAGCAGCCGGCCCATTTTAGTTTCAGCATCCTGGATAGCGCTTGCTTATTGGTGGCTACATTTAGCAAACCAATAAGCAAGCATAACCCAGGTTCTGAATAAAAAATGGTCCGGCTCCTAAACTTTACATTCCTGATTTTTAAATAAAGATAGCAAGAGAACGAAGAAAAATTGATAATAGGAGTAAATTTGAGTTGCATAAAATTGCACACTCTATCTAAATCATTAAAGAAAACAATTGGGTTTAGTATCCCTTTAAATGATAAGGAATAAGTAGTAAAGACTGCTGACCCCCACAAGTACCACCCTACACTCTTCATATGGAACTCTATGGCAGCCTTTGGTAACTTCCTTGTGTGGTCAAGAGCTATTCCTTGATACTATTTTCAAATATATAAGAAACGTTTGTTTTTTTCATTTACCTGCCCTACTTGTGTACAATCTTTAGTTGTTACAATATGATTCATTTTCACTGTTTTAGGTATGTACCACTGTCTTGTTCTTGTTCTGTAGAAATTGTTAAAACAATTAGCAATGTGTCTTGTCAACTACATGTTTTATGTATTTATAAGACAAAAATAACAATGAATGAATTACTTTGTGGTCTCCTATTCTTTGATAGTGTTTAATCTTCTGTGTCCGTTTCGTCTTCTTGTGGCTTCTTTTTAGTGGTTTAATCAATGCATGAGGTTTTCAATATTGCCAATTATAGAGCACTCAGCCATTCCCCATGTCATGGAGTTGTTTTAGTATGAGACCTCTGATCCTAAATTCTTAAGCTACATTTCATTCTTTTTGTTTGTTTTTTTAATAAACGTTAAATTGTAAGTTTAACGTTAAATTGAAGGCTGCGTAACTCTGTGGCTCTCCTGGCCCTGCCCACTGAATGGCAACATATTACACTGATTCCACCCTCCAGACCTAGAGGCAATGTTACTTTCCCCACTGGTCCTTGATATTAGCCAAGAAATATTGGGAAGCATGTGAAATGCTCTGGTACTTACTAGGGGGTACCATTCGAAAAAAAATTAAATTAATTTTAACACATTTGTATTTTTTTTCTGGTGGTTTCTTTACTTCACTTATAACACAGTAGCACCACTTACTATTTGAAAAGGGATATTTTTAAACATGATCAGACAAAATGTCTGCTTTGCTTGGTGAACAGTGTAAGAATATTGCCTATATATATATATATATATATATATATATATATATATATATATATATATATATATATATATATATATATATATATATATATATATAACACTGTGGCTGTTTTAGGGTCTCAGGTATTGGAGAGGACCTTGACGTGGTACCTGAGCTTGTCCCATTTGGCCAGATGCGGTGACTAACCTTTCCAGTTTTGCTTTTAAATCTTAGCTGAGAGCTTGCAAGTGAGTGCTGGGTTTTCTCTGTGTGTTGTATTAATTTGTTTTGTAATTTTCCCTATGGTTCTTGCACCCAGACCTGTCTGGGGTTAACTGCTTGTGGCTCTGGGGACAGCACAGCTTCCTGTGAGTGCCAGTGGCACCCAGGGCTGAGCATGTTGCAGGGTCATAGGATGTGTACCCGGTCCGGTATGAGAGTGCAGTTCCCTTCCGTGTTTTGTATATGTCTAGGGTGATTACATATTCCTGTGCACCCTTTTTTTGTTTTCAGTTTGTTTGGATTTGAAAGCTTGCATTGTGTGGCTGTTTTAGGGTCTCAGGTATTGGAGAGGACCTTGACGTGGTACCTGAGCTTGTCCCATTTGGCCAGATGCGGTGACTAACCTTTCCAGTTTTGCTTTTAAATCTTAGCTGAGAGCTTGCAAGTGAGTGCTGGGTTTTCTCTGTGTGTTGTATTAATTTGTTTTGTAATTTTCCCTATGGTTCTTGCACCCAGACCTGTCTGGGGTTAACTGCTTGTGGCTCTGGGGACAGCACAGCTTCCTGTGAGTGCCAGTGGCACCCAGGGCTGAGCATGTTGCAGGGTCATAGGATGTGTACCCGGTCCGGTATGAGAGTGCAGTTCCCTTCCGTGTTTTGTATATGTCTAGGGTGATTACATATTCCTGTGCACCCTTTTTTTGTTTTCAGTTTGTTTGGATTTGAAAGCTTGCATTGTGTGGCTGTTTTAGGGTCTCAGGTATTGGAGAGGACCTTGACGTGGTACCTGAGCTTGTCCCATTTGGCCAGATGCGGTGACTAACCTTTCCAGTTTTGCTTTTAAATCTTAGCTGAGAGCTTGCAAGTGAGTGCTGGGTTTTCTCTGTGTGTTGTATTAATTTGTTTTGTAATTTTCCCTATGGTTCTTGCACCCAGACCTGTCTGGGGTTAACTGCTTGTGGCTCTGGGGACAGCACAGCTTCCTGTGAGTGCCAGTGGCACCCAGGGCTGAGCATGTTGCAGGGTCATAGGATGTGTACCCGGTCCGGTATGAGAGTGCAGTTCCCTTCCGTGTTTTGTATATGTCTAGGGTGATTACATATTCCTGTGTACCCTTTTTTTGTTTTCAGTTTGTTTGGATTTGAAAGCTTGCATTGTGTGGCTGTTTTAGGGTCTCAGGTATTGGAGAGGACCTTGACGTGGTACCTGAGCTTGTCCCATTTGGCCAGATGCGGTGACTAACCTTTCCAGTTTTGCTTTTAAATCTTAGCTGAGAGCTTGCAAGTGAGTGCTGGGTTTTCTCTGTGTGTTGTATTAATTTGTTTTGTAATTTTCCCTATGGTTCTTGCACCCAGACCTGTCTGGGGTTAACTGCTTGTGGCTCTGGGGACAGCACAGCTTCCTGTGAGTGCCAGTGGCACCCAGGGCTGAGCATGTTGCAGGGTCATAAGATGTGTACCCGGTCCGGTATGAGAGTGCAGTTCCCTTCCGTGTTTTGTATATATATATATATATATATATATATATATATATATATATATATATATATATATAGACAGCAGGCAGGCCAGCACTCACGGTTAACATTTCATCCACCCAGGGTGCTTCCAAAGTATTGATAGTAGTGAAGAAAAGGGATGCACTCGCCAGGATTTTCAGTTACCATTTAATGTAACGTTTCGGGGTGTTACCCCCTTCGTCAGACAATACAAAATAACCTATTATATATTTTGTATTGTCTGATGAAGGGGGTAACACCCCGAAACGTTACATTAAATGGTAACTTTGAAAATCCTGGCGAGTGCATCCCTTTTCTTCACTAATATATATATATATATATATATATATATATATATATATATATATATATATATATATGAAATTAAACTGAACATCTCAGAGACAATAAATATTCTATAAAATTGTATTTGTAAAATAAATTAAAAAAATCTTGATGATTCATAAACAAATTACATGTATGTTGAACCTTGTTAAAAATAAGCGTTTCAAATTTTGAATTTTTGTCCATTATAACATTTGTTTATTTTAATAATATTTCTAATGCTCTCCTTAAATGTAATATTTGATTCAAATTTTTCTAATAATTCGATTCTAATTATGCAATATTCGAAATAGAAACATTTAAATGAATATATTTGTATCTATTATGTATACATTTACTAAATTCCCTACCACATGAACCATTGAAGTTCTGAATAGTATTTGTTAAATTGAATGTTACATTTGAAATTTAGAATGTGGATATTCAAACTTATTGTGAACATTAAAAATGAAAGTAAGATTTGAAAACCGGAAATAACATTAGATTACCGAATTTTAATGGATTTTCTTTTTTATTAACATTCGATTGTCCATAGGACTATTTGTTCTACCAAATTAATTGCAAATGCATATAGCACATGCATAAGAAAAATTGTAACCTAATGGTTAAACAAACATTGGTGACCTGCTGTATTTTATCACTTGCTACTAAAGTGGCTAAAAAAAAAAATACTCCATGAACCATTAGTTTGTCAACAAATGGAGTTCAACTAGCAGCCTAATATGTTGATTTTAGGAGATTGGAAAAATATACATATATGTTTCATTTACATTCAGTTGTTTTTGTACTTCAAAGTAACCCCTTGTTATTAGTACTTGCAAGCATTGACATAAGTGAGTCTCCAGTATTAATCTAGCAACAAAATGAAAATAAAGAAATGTCCATCAAACTATTGCTGTGTTGATCCTAGAATATGTTATTGAATTTATGCAACACAAAGAAAACAATGATTACAATTGTGAAAATCTAACAGACATTATGTTAGTTTTCATTAAAAGTTTACTTGTCAAACCCAAGGCCCTGGGGCCACTCCAGTGATTATATGCCCTCTCTTCTCCACTAAATATTTACTCTTCCTATTAAAAGCAGAGTGCTTATGCACTGTTTTTAGGTCTATTTTGACATGAATATTTGTGGCACCAATAATTTTATAGGAGGTACATAGTTTTAGAAAATAATTAATAATTGGTGCTCCCGATCACTAAATTATCAGTGAATTGTACTAGTCGGAGCTAAATGTCACAAAGTAAAACATAAGAAATACGTGGGGGAAAAGAAGGGGTATGCTAAATAAAACAATACCCAAAGAGGGGCTGGCTTAGAACGAGTGCCCCCTGTCGCCAGTTGTGGAGTAGTGAGTTGTGCTTGTATGGCATTGTATTAAGGCATTTGTGTTACTTTTGATGCCGCCCGTAACCTGCTTATGAGACCAGTGCTGTTATAGGTGAATCGTTCTGCACTTGGCGCTTATCTGTTTTCTTGTCTTGATTGCATAAGGAGAGACTGTGGCTCATGCTATAACATTTTTAGACATCATGTGTGATGCAAGGATTTTTGCTGTGTGTATATATCTGTGATTAAAGGCAATTAACAGAAATAAAATGTTTATAAATTAAAAAAAAAATAATGTTGGTCCTGAGTGATGAGTTTGTGATCACTCTTTGGGTATTGTTTTATTTGATGTTACTGTTCCTTTAACTATGTGTTTAACTACTTTGCAGGGGTTAAACACAGTTATATGCAAGCAATGGTGCAATAATAACATTTTATATTGTGTTTGAGCATTTTCTTCTTACACTTTTATGTCAGTTTAAGTGTTGTTGGGAAAGAAATGTGTCTGACATGACATCAGTCCCTTTTATCAACTTCTATGGGGGGGTCTATGTATTTTTACTTTGCTCCCCATGACATGTTTTATGCATTAAATTGGTATGTGGTGCATATTGTATGTGCTTTATATGCTTGGAACTTGCAGGTTTCCTGGGTAAAGGAATATTATACAATGTGAGATTTTCCTCTAGAAAATTGAAGCACTTAAATATATATATACTATATATATATATATATATATATATATATATATTTTATATATATATATATATATATATATATATATGTTACAGGGTAAGGCAGAAATCTGGGTAATCCTAGGATTACCTAGGTAAGCCTGACATTACCCAAGCGGCTGTCTGTAAAGCCCAATGTAATGCAATTCCCACATCTACACTATTTTTACGCCTCTGCCTGGGGGGTTCAAGGAAGGCGCCCCACCGATCCTCTGGCATCCACCACAAGTAAACCTTGGGGAATGAAGTTTGCATGGGGGGCTTCACCCCCTTGAACACCCCAGGCGGAAGCAACAAAGATAATGAAGATCTGTGAATTACAGTGCATTGCATATATGTTTGTTGCAGTAACTCGATGCATTTTGAGAAGATTTATTATGCTACATCGGGCTTTAACCACAGCTGCTTGGGTAATGTCAGGTTTACCCGGGTAATGCTAGGATTACCCAATTTCTTACTTCACCCATAACATATATACACAGTATCTCACAAAAGTGAGTACACCCCTCACATTTTTATAAATATTTTATTATATCTTTTCATGTGACAACACTTTTGTTGCCAACGGTTTAGACATTAATGACTGTGTGTAGGAAAAGTAGTACGGCGTGCGGCTGCACTGACCCGGAACCGGAACCGCAGATACACCTCAGGGTTATCCAATGATAGAGCAGAGACTCCGGAGTGCCGTAGCCAGGGTGATCAAGCCCAAGGTACGTACAAACAAGAGAAAAAAAAAAAGAGAAAAAAAAGCCTATGATTAAGCGCCACTAGGGGGCGCGAAACGCGTCAGGCCGTCTGTCCCTCTGTGTCATTCTATCTGCTGTATTGCTGTTGGTAACTTCTAAGCCCTTTTCTTTTGCTGGGCTTATGTTTATCAATAAAAGTCTTTTTGTGTTTTTTTAAACCCCCGAGTAGTGCCTGCCTTTTTTTCTCTTATTAATGACTGTGTGTTGAGTTATTTTGAGGGGACAGCAAATTTACACTGTTATACAGGCTGTACACTCACTACTTTACATTGTAGCAAAGTGTCATTTCTTCAGTGTTGTCACATGAAAAGATATGATAAAATATTTACAAAAATGTGAGGGCTGTACTCACTTTTGTGAGATACTGTATGTATATATATATAGATATCAAAATAACAAAAGTATTGCATTGAGCAATGATACTTTTTTATTGGACTAACTATACATTTATAAGTTGACAATCTTTCGGAAGAGTTCCTTCCTTTATCAAGTCTGAAGCAATATATATATACTTTTGTTCCTGAGAAAGAACTTCTATTTCTGTATATATTTTTAATATGACCCTAAAGAAGTCTCCCTAAGGGTGATGGGGGAAACCAGACGTGGACTCAATGTGCTTAGAATGTGGCTGCACCTCATTGACGAGGCCTAAGGAAGGCTGAAACAATTGTCTGGGGTTCAGAAAAGAATTGCCTTGTATTTCGGAGCTGAACTTAACTAGTTAGGCGGGATCAGACTGATATACTTCAGAAAGTTCTCCTCTGTTAAATGCACAAATGGACTAAAAGAGGCTGCTCCCAGGTGGTAAATCATCCAAGTTATTGAGCTGTTGCTCGTTCCTGAGAGAGCACTTCCCTTTCTGTATGTATTTGTAATGTTTACGTAAGCCAAAATGGAATCAAATATATCTTTATTTTAATGGTTATAAGACAGAATCATACAGTTTATCAGAGCAGTTTATCTACTTCTTATACAACATATATCTTGCACATACAACATTTATTTTACAAAACAAATATATAAAGACAAAAGTGGACTCAGAACTTTATAGTGTATTTTCAGAGGTAAAATAAATAACTCCAAACCATCGGTTCTTTAAAATAGAAATCTTAAGAACGTTTTATGTGGTAATGACTATCTATAAGTTTAACTATAACCAGATGAAAGTTGTGTGCTTATAACACTGCAACCTGCAATTACTGTAGAAGAGATAATCTCTGCAAACTTCCTGACAGATGAGTTAAAAAAAGGAGAGAACATGTGTTATTGTGCTGTGCTCAACATTTGCACAGATTTAGTACAATCCCTTAGAATTTACCTTTTTTCAAGACAGGCCAATCAGAAAACTGTGTAGCTAAACTTCCCCCATTACTATTGCCATTGGTTGCTTATGTCTACCATGTTAATGTGGGACCAATTACCTAATGCTCTCTGGTGATATTATGTAACAAGTCTCCTCAGTAGTGTGATATCCCTCAAAATAATTTTACAAAGGCAAATTTTAGATCAAATGCTATTGATCTCATGATGAAAGATTTTGGGTGTGAAAGGGAAACACCTACATTATAATATAATGCCCAAAAAAAGACCCCAAAGAATTTGAGAGATTTCTCTCCATGCCAGAAAGGTTTTGATCATCATGCCCTTTGAGGTATGTTCCAACCATAAAGACATTTTGATTATTCGGGCAATGATGGTTTCTTTGATTGAGTAACTTTTCATTTAATTCTTACTCTGCTTACCATTTTCTTGTAGAGCCTTAGGAGTTTATAATCTTTAGCACTTCTGTGATAATTAATATTTATATTAAAAATACAAGAATGTTTCCTTGTTAGTACAATAGCAAGAAAAAGTATGTGAACCCTTTGGAATTACTTGGTTTTCTGCATGAATTGGTCATAAACTGTCATCTAATCTTTATCAATGTCACAAGTATAGACAAACATAGTGTGCAACAACACACAAACAATTATAATCTTTCATGTCTTTATTGAACACAACCCATTAAACATTCACAGTGCTGTGGAAAAAGTAAGTGAACACTTGGATTTAATAGCTAGTTGGTCCTCCTTTGGCAGCGATAGCCTCTTAACGAAAGCTGCGGATTAGACCTGAACAGTGTTCAGGAGGAATTTTGGCCAACTCTTCCTTACAGAACTGCTTCAGCTCAGCCATATTCTTAGATTGTCTGGTGTGAACAGCACTCTTGAGGTAATTCCACAGCATCTATATGGGGTTAAGGTCTGGGCTCTGACTGAGGCACTCTAAAAGCGGATTTTCTTTTTTTTAAGCCATTTTGTATTGTATTTACTTCCATATTTAGGATCATTGTCCTGCTGCATCACCCAACTTCTATTGAGCTTCAGCTGATGCACAACCACCCTGATATTATCCTTTAGGATATCTTGATAAACTTGGGAATTCATTTTTCCCTTGATGATGGCAAGTTGCCCTAGCCCCGAAGCAGCAAAGCAGCTCTAAATCATGATGCTCCCTCCACCGTACTTAACCGTTGGGATGCTGTTTTCATGTTGGTATACGGTGCCATTTTTACACCATACAAAACGCTGCATGTTCTTCCCAAACAACTCAACCTTAGTTTCATCAGCCCACAAATAATTTTCCCAGTAGCGTTTTGGAGTATCAAGGTGGTCTTTGACAAACTTCAGGCACACAGCAATGTTTTTTCGGAAAAGAAGCAAGTTTCTTTGTGGTGTCCACTCATTTACACCATTCCTGTTCAATGTTTTTCCGTATAATAGACTCATAACCAGAAGTGTTAACCAGTTCCAAAGATTTCTTCAAGTTTTCAGCTGTCATTCTAGGGTTCTTTTTTATCTCACTGAGAATTGAGCAGTGTGCCATCTTGGGTGGACGACCACTTATAGGGAAAGTAACCACAGTACTAAATTGTCTCTATTTATAGACAATTTGTCTAACTATGGACCGATGAATGTTTATGCTTTTAGAGATAACTTTATAACCCTTTCCAGCTTCATGCAATGCAACAATTCTTGATCTCAGGTCTAATGAGAGCTCTTTTTTGAGAGGCATGGCCATCAACAGATACATTTTGTGAATATTGTGCTTGTTGATGTACTGTAAATTAAATGAACATCAAACCAGATGTGTAGACAAAATTATACATAAATGCAGTTCACATACTTTTTCTTGCCACCGTATATTCACAAGGCAAAAAAATTAGCAAAAGCGTAATGTTTACTTATGCTTGTCTTATTTCATACATTATGTTCAACATTTTTAGGGGGTTTATCCACATTGTTGTAGGCATGCACCACCTGTGACCTGAGCTAAATAAAGTTGGTTAAAAAAGTAATCTTGGAGAAAAATCTCTATGTTGACCATTCTCTACGTCCAAGTCAACTGTAAAGTCATCTTTCACAACCAATCTCCATATTCAAAGTTGTTTAAAAAATAGCCATTACCTATCTTGCAACCATCAAATCCTGCTTACTTAGAAGCTAAAGTTGAGTATCTCAAGTTGTATATTCTTCATCTACAAACTTGCTATATTTAGCACTTGAAGGGACTTGAAACACTATTTTTTTCTTTCATCATTCAGATAGAGCAGGAAATTTTAAGCAACTTTTTAATTTACCCCTATTAACAATTTTTCTCCGTTCTCTTGGTATGCTTTGTTGAATGAGCAGCAATGCACTTCTGGTTGCAGACTGAACTCATACGTGAGCCAATGGCATGGCATTCGGTGTATATATATATATATATATATATATATATATATATATATATATATATGCATCCACCAATCAGCAACTAGAACCTAGGTTCTTTGCTGCTCCTGATCTTTCATAGATAAACCTTTCAGCAAAGGATAACAAGAGAAGAAAGCAAATTAAATAATAGAAGTAAATTGGAAAGTTGTTTAAAATTGCATTCTCTATCAGAACCGTGAAAGAAAATTTTGGGGTTTTATGTCCCTTTAAGACTCTAACTATAGTAAGCCTTAGGTTTAAAATATTTAACAGAAAACCCTGATAGAAACTACTTACATCAATTTATAATGGCAAACAATTTACATTCATTTATTAAAATGTGTACACACTTTCACATTTTTGTTTTACTTGGATTCCTTTTGCAGATCTGCCTTTACAGAGCTGATGGCTAATTATGTATATATAGCCATGATCATTATCATTTTTTTAGCAAAATACTAAATAGATGGGAACTCTATGGCTGTTCAGATAGGTGAAAGAACTTTTATCATCAGGACTCAAATCCCATTCAAAAACTTATCTTTTTTTTCTTATTTTAAAATATTTGTCAATACCAGGATCGAAATTTTAAATCAAATGCAAAACTAGGGGCAAATTAATGGTTTAGCAAAGTTACCATCATTTTGGAATTTCTTATCTGATCATCTCTGCTGGAGCCTATAAGGGACAGAAATGTTTTAGAGTTAGGTATGTCAACACGTTCAACATACTTGCTAGTAAAAATGAACATTCCTTGGATTATTATTATTTTTTTAAATATAACTTAAATCTCACTGTGAGCCAAATGATATAAAGCTCTGCGTTTAGGCAGGATAATCTAAAATGATTTGTCGGTGCTATGAAGTCAATGGGCTCCATGTACTTAGCAGCATAAGCTGATTTGGAGCCTTTGCAGGGCAGGTCCGCACATGCGAGCCTGCTTCCCGCTATGTAAGAAGCAGCGGTCAGGAGACCGCTGCTTCTTAAATCTCCAACAGCTCTGAGTTGGCAGAGAGAAATCACTGCAAACTCACTTGCTTGGGGTGATTGACAGGCCCTTCGGGTGTGCAAGGGAAAAGGTTGGCATTGTATGCTCAGTTGAGCGTGTAATGGTTCATACGGACAGAGGGCGAACAGGGTCCACTGCTTTATGTCATAAAACCATGTGGACTAGTTCTCAAGTTGAGAACCTTGTCCACATGCACTTTAAAGGGATACTAAACCCAGATGTTTTCTTTTATGATTCAGATAGAGCATGCAATTTTAACCAACTTTCTCATTTACTCCTATTATAACATTTTCTTTGTTTTTGAGGCATCTTTAATTGAAAAGCAAGAATGTAAGCTTAGAACCCGGCCAATTTTTGGTTCAGAACCTGGGTAGAACCAAACATGTGCCGGTTCCAAAGCTAAGATTCCTGCATTTTCAAATAAAAATAGTAAGACAAAAAAATGATAATAGGAGTAAATTAGAAAGTTGCTTAAAGGGACATGAAACCCAAATTTTTTCTTTCATAATTCAGAAAGAGAATACAATTTCAAACAACTTTCCAATTTACTTTTATTATTTATTTTGCTTCCCTCTCTTGTTATCCTTTGCCGAAAGGTTTATCTAGGCAAGTTCATGAGCAGCAGATAACCTAGGTTCTAGCTGTTGATTGGTGACTGCATAAACAGTATATACCGATTGTGATTGGCTAACCCATGTGTTCAGTTAGAAACCATTAGTGCATTGCTGCTCCTTCAACAAGTGATACCAAGAGAATAAAGCAGATTAGATAATAGAAGTAAATAAGAAAATTGTTTAAAATTGTATTCTCTATCTGAATCATGAAAGAACATTTTTGGGTTTCATGTCCCTTTAAAATTGCATGCTCTATCTGAATCAGAAAAGAAAAAAATTGGGTTTAGTGTCCCTTTAATTCATGTGGCCTATTAACCGGATAATCTGAAGGCACACTTTACACTGTGAGCTGTGTATCTCGCTAACCTACATTTCTGTATGCAATGGAGAGATATCCACACACAGAAAAGTTCACGATAAACTAATCATTTAAAAATCGCATTTAATGTATACTGTAAAAGTCAGATTCTTATCATGCATAAAAAATTATATTCATCTTAAATTTTGTGGGGAAAAAAATGTATTCGATTTAGGCAAACTTGTATTTAAGATACTTTACGAAAACAAAGTTGAAATCGTAAACAAGAAATCAAGTTCCTTATGTTTCTATTGTCAACTCCATTACTTTCTGTGGAGGTAAGATCATAACTCCCTGGGAATTCCTGATTCAGAACCTTTTTTATATCATTCTGTGAGGTCTTCCCATGCAAAGGTCGGCGTGATATTTCTCGCCATGCTGGGGAATTTTCAGTCATTGGACCCTGTAAAATTATGAAACTAAAAAATTACTAAAATAAGATAATCAGAATTCTCATTTCTGAATCAAAGGTGATGTTTGGAAATATAAGAAAATTATGATAACATCACAATAAATTATGTAAAATTGTTAATGACACAAATTGATTGTAACTACAGACAGCCCTAATTTTACAATGGTTCATATTACACCGGTCTCAATAGCAGCCATTACAACATTAACAACACATACACAGGAAAATTACATATTGTACTTCCTGTGAACTCTATTTGACAGGATAAATTACAAGCAATGCATAATTATCTTAAATTGTGTGAGAGACTATTTAGACATTTTACACGGTAATTGAAAAGTCTTAAGGGGACAATATTTTGACTTTTACTGATTTGGGAGACATCATTTTTATCTTTGAAATGTTTATGTGTGTACACACTTATATAGCTAGTAGTTTTATTATTTATTACAGAAATTATTTTTTTCTTACATTATAGAATGCATTTTAGAAGTTTAAATATAATATTATTTATGACAATTTTGAGAATGGCCACTTCAGGAACAGAAATCCAATGTAAATCTGAGGCTATTTGTATTGTAGACAGAAAGGTCTTATAATTATAAGGTATTTAGTGTCCCTTTAAAGGGACAGTCTACACCAGAATTTTTATTGTTTTAAAAGATAGATAATCCCTTTATTACCCATTCCCCAGTTTTGCATAACCAACACAGTTATATTTATATACTTTTTACCTCTGTGATTATCTTGTATCTAAGACTCTGCAAACTGCCCCTTTATTTCAGTTCTTTTGACAGACTTGCAGTTTAGCCAATCAGTGCTGGCTCCCAGGTAACTTCACGTGCATAAGCACAGTGTTATCTATATGAAACACATGAACTAACACCCTATAGTGGTGAAAACCTGTTAAAATGCATTCTGAAAAGAGGTGGCCTTCAAGATCTAAGAAATTAGCATATGAACCTCCTAGGTTAAGCGTTCAACTAAGAATACCAAGAGAACAAAGCAAAATTGATGATAAAAGTAAATTGGAAAATTGTTTAAAATTGCATGCCCTATCTGAATCATGAAAGTTTATTTTGGACTAGACTGTCCCTTTAAGTGAGAAAAAAAACTGCATTCACAGAGCAGACAGTCATAATTAATACTGAATCAATTAGAGATCTTGTTTTACTTTCCCATTGACCATGTAAATATATATATATATATATATATATATATATATATATATAAAAATTTTATTAACGGCTCACAAGCATAAAAACATTTTTCCCTCAGTACAGGAACAGTGTTTTTTTAAAGAAAAAAAGCTGTAATACAATTTAAAAAAAAATTGTGTTTCTTTTAAGAACAGTTTATAGAGAATTTAGAATGGAAGATAAACAAGGGGCGCCAACATAGTGTGAATCGTTAAAACAACAAATATAAAAGTGATGTGCAAAAAACTACTCACAAGGAAAGTGGCACCTTGAATGAATAAGGTGCGATAAAGCAGGCTGACATTCAAATTCCAGCAGTCAGTACGCTGGAGGTCTCACCCAGAGGACCTGTGGAATCCAGATAGGCATCTAGAAAGTAGCACCCACGTTTTTTAGGGCCAATGGCCGGACCAGGTGAGCTGCAAGCTGATAGGTGTTCTCCTGCTGCACTCACGCCACCGAGACTTTTCTCCAAAAATGACAGTGTCAGTGTATGAAAGGCTCCGTGGTAAAAGTCCTGTTGAAACGGTCTGGAATAGACTGAGAAACGCGTTGCAAAATAAATACTGTTTGTTTTATACCACGACCCGGTATTTTTGCTTCTTTCCATGATCCACTTGTTTTTGAAACAGGACTTTTACCACGGAACCTTTCATACACTGACACTGTCATTTTTGGAGAAAAGTCTCGGTGGCGTGAGTGCAGCAGGAGAACACCTATCAGCTTGCAGCTCACCTGGTCCGGCCATTGGCCCTAAAAAACGTGGGTGCTACTTTCTAGACGCCTATCTGGATTCCACAGGTCCTCTGGGTGAGACCTCCAGCGTACTGACTGCTGGAATTTGAATGTCAGCCTGCTTTATCACACCTTATTCATTCAAGGTGCCACTTTCCTTGTGAGTAGTTTTTTGCACATCACTTTTATATTTGTTGTTTTAACGATTCACACTATGTTAGCGCCCCTTGTTTATCTTCTATTCTAGACACCCTGACCCATCGCACCGCGGGACACAAGAGGAGAACACCAAACACCTGAACACATCACCGTTCACATATTAGGATTGGACACTTATTTTTTACATCACAGCATTTTTTGGGACATTGATAAGTACTTTTTATATATTTTACTCATCGCCACAAATATCATTGTTTATCTGTGATATCTGATTATTTTAATGTATCACTAATATTATACACAAATTGTCCTGAGCACTTGTTTTACTCACAATTTATTTTCGTCATTATTATTAATTTTTCACACATACCAAACACTGTGCTGTTTATTTTTTTTATTTATGCATACGGGTACAAACCCAATCATAAAGTGTTAGGTCCTACTTTGATAACCTGTGTTCCAAGCGCATCCTCTTAAGTTTTTTCCTCCTCAGGAATTTCTTTTTATATTATATAGAGAATTTAGCATATTCTACAGAATAAAATATTTTTAAAATCTGTACTTGAAGATATTAGTTTAGGGGTAAATAAAAAAATGTTTTGTTTTTTGTTTTGTTTTTCTCAAACTGAACTTAAGCCCCTCTTGGAGAAAAAATGAACATAAATGAGATGACTTGTTTTGTATTCTCGATAAGTCACTTCAGTTTCCTATGAAGAATAAGATTTAGGCCCTGCACATTAGTCTCAGGCAGTGTGACAGCCATGGTATAAAACAATAGATCTTTATATTGTTTTGTTTTTTTGTTTGCTCCACTCTTTGTAATATTTCCCACAGCAAAGAAATGCTGCAGATATGTTCCCATGAACCCTCTCCAGCAGGAAAGGATGTTTTGCTATTTATTTAATTGGCATGACACTTCTGTCAGAAAGCATAACACCCTTTGTGTATAATTGTTACACTATTTATCTGTAACACTCTTTGTAGTTCTGTCTGGCAGTATGTTAATTTATTATAAAAAGGTTATTTAAAATAAATAAATAAAACTACAATATCTGACTGGTCTCCTTTTTAACTTTTTAATTAATTGAAACTTCACAAAATTAAATATTTAAAGGGACAGTGTGCCCTATTTTTCCCCTTTAATGTGTTATCAATGATCAATTTTACTTGCTGGAGTGTATTAAATTGTTTACTAATAGTATCCTTTAGCTTTCTTCTATTTTTTATTTGCTCACATTGTTTTGAGTAATATGTAGGAGACTTTTTGATATAATATTTTTTTCTTTTCATGGGAAACACTGAAATACATGTAATAGGATAAGTGGGAGGTTGGTCCTTAATTTTCATTTTGGGAACCTCTACTTAAAGGACCAGTCAACACAGTAGATTTGCATAATCAACAATTGCAAGATAACAAGACAATGCAATAGCACTTAGTCTGAACTTCAAATGAGTAGTAGATTTTTGTCTGACAATTTTAAAAGTTATGTCTTTTTCCACTTCCCCTGTACCATATGACAGCCATCAGCCAATCACAAATGCATACACGTACCATGTGACAGCCATCAGCCATTTACAAATGCATACACACTTATGCTTGCACATGCTCAGTAGGAGCTGGTGACTCAAAAAGTTTAAATATAAAAAGACTGTGCACATTTAGTTAATGGAAGTAAATTGGAAAGTTGTTTAAAATGGCATGCTATCTGAATAATGAAAGTTTAATTTTGATTGAGTGTCTATTTAAGGGAGCAAGTAGATTATAAACTATTTTCCTTAGCAAACAAACTCCTCACTTTAATTAATTTTATTACAAACATAGATAATCATATATTTGTAGTGAATGTCCATAGGTATAATGAAAACATAGTGTAGCGTTTTTAGTTTTCACAGCAGGATTCCACATTTTGTATTCGCTGTTGTGTCAATTTTAATAAAAGTTAAATTTTACATGTGATTACATACTGGTAGATTTTCTGTGTGGCTCAGTATTGGATTAGAAGTAGGGTTCTCCTTACAACATTTTTAGTTTGCATCTATGCAGTTAATTTTTATGGTATATTTTATTTATGATATAGTATTTTTTCAATTATATTATGAAAGTTTTATGAAAATCAAGTTATGAATGTTCATCTGTACTTAGAAGCATATTAAAAAGATATGAAACCAAAAAATATTCTTCCATGATTTAGATAGAGCATTTGATTTTAAACAATTTTCTAATTTACTTATATTATGAATTTTTCTTTGTTCTCTTAATATCTTTTTTTTTTAAAAGAGAGAGGAATGCTTAGAAGTTCTATGTGGCAATGTTATCCATTTGCAAGAGCGTTATATGGCAGCTCTATTTCCTGCCGTATAGTGCTCCAGATGCCTACTTAGGTATCTCTTTAACACAGAGTATCATCGGAATGAAGCAAATTTGGTAATATAAGTAAGTTTGATTTTTTTATTAAATAATATGCTCTGTCTGAATCATACAAGAAATGTTTAATAACCCTTTTAAATTATGCATTGACCAATAAATTTACCAGCACCTTAAAACTGTCAGAAAAATGTATATACATATTACTGACTACTGACTCACCCATTATCCCTTATGAATCAGATTGCCCCATGCATGAGGAAAGAACTTGTATGAACTATTTCAAAGAAAAAATAAGTAGCCTGACATTTTAATCCCTTTTTTTAAGTGCTTAGTTTATTAATACAATTTTAATAGCATCTAGCTACAAACCATATAAAATCACCAGTAAAAACTATACCACACTACCACCATTGTCATTGGGAACAGTTTATTGTCAAAAGCTTACACAACATTATTTTTTAAATAATAGTTTATTGCAATTATATATGACAATTTATATATTGAGTGTGCAATACTTTTTAATGTTCTCTTACACAAAGAAAATGATTATGGTTAAATTGGAAATCTTAATCGAATAGGACTATTTTCAAGATGAATTTATAAATGTTTGCTAGGATTTGACAGTCTGTAGACTAAGACATGTATGTATGGGGTACTTGTAAAGCGCAGCTAATCACCCGTAAGGGTCTCAAGGCGCTGCTCATTTTATCGACCTCGGAAGGATGAAAGGCTGAGTGGACCTCGCCGGGGATCGAACCTGCAACCCTTGGGTTGCTACAGAGCTCAGCATCAGTGCCTTAGCATGCACTGCCTTAGCATACTGAGCTATCTGTCCGGCTTTATAATATGTATATGTATAAGTGTGTGTGAGTGTACACTGCCGACCAGATACATCGTTCTAAAACCGCCTCATCCCGTTTGACAGATCATTATTGTAATTAGGACCTTCAAATGTGAAGTGGCAGAACAAATACAGTATGTAACAATCCAGAGTTTTTACTGTTCTTTGCCAATACAAATACGGACAATAGGGGATCAGTAATATAGAATAAATATTTTATTCACTGTAAAAAACTATCAAATACCATTACATTTAAGTTCTTACAAAGATGAAACATCTAGGGAGCACAGAACCAATTTATATTTGGTATCATGGAAGCCACATTAGACTAAGACAAATAATATCTTTAATTCTATGTGTGGTTCTTATCTGCTTAAGAAGCTCAAAGGGATATGGAAACAAAAATTAAACTTTCATAAGTCAGATGGATTGTATATTTTTAAAAGTAAGACGTCTGTATCAGCAGGGGCGATACTACAGGGGGTGCAGAGGTCGCAACTGTGACTAGGCCCTTGATGATGGTGGGGGCCCAGCTTAAAAAAAAACAAAAAATGTTGACCTGCCACTGCCTGCACTGATATCATGTGAGTGTGACATGATGCTTCACTAGTGTCTCTGACTGCAGAGGTTAGTGTTTCTGTTTTACCCATTGATGTTTATGTGTGTGTGTATGTGTGTATGTATGTATGTGACTGTGTGTGTATTTATGCATGTATGTGTGTGTGTGTATGTATGTGACTGTGTGTGTATTTATGCATGAATGTGTGTGTATGTATGTATGTGACTGTGTGTGTATTTATGCATGTATGTGTGTGTGTGTATTTATGCATGAATGTGTGTGTATGTATGTATGTGACTGTGTGTGTATTTATGCATGTATGTGTGTGTGTGTATTTATGCATGAATGTGTGTGTATGTGTGTATGTGACTGTGTGTGTATTTATGCATGTATGTGTGTGTGTGTATTTATGCATGTATGTGTGTGTGTGTATGTTTGTATGTATGTATGTGTATGTATGTATATGTATGTGGAGCCAGCAAATTACAGACCTTCTTACTACAGCATGGGGGGGGTGGAAGGGTAAACAGTGTCACTATACAGTACCACTATATACAGTATGGGGGGGCTGGACCATGTCACAGACTACTGTGGTCACTTTATAAAGTACTGGGGCGGGTAGGGTCAGGCCTGCCATCTCACCGGCAGATTACAGACTGTGTCACTAACTCACTATATACAGTACTGGTGGGTTAAACAGTGTCACTATATACAGTAATAGGGGGTAAGACCATCTCACAGACTGTGGGCACAGGGTACCTCCTTTTGCAGACGTAATCTGATTCACATTTTTTTTTCTGTGTTAAATGTAAAAAAAGATAAAGATGTATCAAATTCACCTTTTTTTGGGGGGGGGGGGGCTTCTTAGATTCTTGCACCTGGGCCCTGTGGTTTCTAGTTACGCCTCTGTGTATCAGTATACTTTCATGGAATGAGTTAAAGGAACATTAAAAGTAAATGTTTTATTTATGCCTCTGAAAATAGTTATTGAATTGCACAACATCTACATGCAAAATAAATGTTTTAAAATCATTTAAAGCTGTCTTTTTTTTGGGGAAAATATGCATTACAGATCAAGGGAACTTTCAATGAAAATCCTCTTAAATATGTTTTATTTTAAATTTTCTTTGTTGTTGTCAGTTAGGTGCACATATCAGCCAATCATTTTGAAGCATGTAGGAGTGTCAGTGATCTGCATTCCAAGGAATGTACTCCATCCTTTCTGGGAGGAGTGAAAAGGTTTTCCGAGTTAAAGTATGGTAAAAGCAGGCAAAATAAATAATAAAAGTACATCGCAAAGTTTGCAATTATGCATAAATAAACATTTTACGAAACAGAATACGTGCAAAGCGCAAATTAACGCTTCCACTTAAGTGTTAATTGCGTTAAAAGTAAGCTTTTTGCGCTTGTCTGGTTGCACTTGTATTACGAGTTGAAAGTAAACTGTTGTTTCGCTCTCCCAATAACGCAACAAGCGCAAAAGTCGAAGTTAGAATAATGAGTGCGCGTTCACGTATTCCCCCATAGAAGTCAATGGCGAACACTCTTGCCTGATCGCATATTCTAATTTGTGCTAACCCGACATGAAAATATGAATATTTCACATTCCAATGTTCTCCACATAGAAGACTATGTTCTATTTATTCATAAATAGTTCTATATATATATATATGATGTTTTTTTTATACAACATATATCTATACCTATATATACATATAGATAATTTTACATAGGTATAGATATATACAGATATATATAGGGACATCTATTTAAAAATACATATAACATACTCTGCTAATCTGCTATGTGCAGAAGATTGGAAGGTGAAATATTTACAGTAAATACATAATTACAACCTTTATTAAAAATGTATATTGCATAAATATGCTTTAACATGTTTTCATGCAAAGGACTCCAATGCACATGTATATAATTCTCTATATGTGTACATATGTATTTATGTGTTTATATGTGTATATATGTCTGTAAATACATATATACACAAATAAATAAATACATATGTACACACACACACACATATATATATATATATATATATACACATATATATATGTCTACATACATACACATACATCTTTAGACATTTATATTTATGTATCTCAAAGTTAAAGACATTTGCCTGCCTTTTTTTTCTAGCACCTGAGATCTCAAATCTTTGATCCCTTATAACTTTTGTGTGCAATATTTTGTTTGAATCATTTCATTAGATGGTGATATTATAAGTGTAAGTGTACTTTGTAATGTATTTTTGATGTGCTTTGTTACACTTATTTGTTTTGGGAAGCAGTTAACCAGGGCTCTGAGGACGTGAAAATCATTCTAGTGTAAATCACGATTGTGCTCAAGTGATCACGTTTACTTTCAACTTGTAATACCAGCGGTAAATCCGACGAGCGCAACCCCCTGCTCCACTCATAATCTGGCCCTTTATAGGGAATTAAATTTTAATGGGACAGTCAAGTCAAAATTAAACTTTCATGATTCAAATAGGGCACACAATTGTAATCAACTTTCCAATTTACTTTTTCATCAAATTTGTTTTGTTCACTTGGTATTCTTTGTTGAAAGCTAAACCTAGGCAGGCCCATAAACTGATTTATAAGCCATTGAGTGCATTTTGACAGTTTTTCACAGCTAGACAACGCTAGTTCATGTGTGCCATATAGATAACATTCTGCTCACTCCTGTGGAGTTATTTATGAATCAGCACTGATTGGCTAAAATGTGAGTCTGTCAAAATAACTGAAATAAGGGGGCAGTCTGCTCAGGCTTAAAACTGGGGAATGGCCAATAAAGGGGTTATCTATCTTTTTAAACAATAAACATTTTCAAGTAGTCTGTCTCTTAAACGATCAGCCCATTTTCTCATTGCATTCTGTGGTAAGTGGCTTAGCAAGTCTGTAAACTGCCAGATTACAGTTTTATTAGATTGAATGCCTTTCAACCAGACAAACAGCACCGTGAAAGAGTTATTTGCTATATAATTGCTGTTTATGGTTTCATTAAAATGTATGTAAGCAGACACAAATTATTACTACATTAAAGGAACATAAAAACCCCCAAAAAATATTGTATGATTCAGATAGAGTGTAAAATAAATAAAAAAAGATGTTACAAATTTACATCTATTATCACATTTACTCTGTCCTTTTGGTATCCTTTGTTGAAAAGCAGGTAGGCAGACATAAGAGTTTGCACATGACTGGATGAATTAATTGCAGCAGTTTTATAACTATGTTATACCTTTGCATGAACAGTAGGTGGCAAAAGAGTTTCCATTCATGCACTGATCCAGAAATGGCATGCAACCTATCTAGGTAGCTCTTCAACAAAGAATAACAAGAGAGCAAGGTAAAGTTGTGGGTTTCATGTCCCTTTAATGTAGACATTACTAAGGAAGTTTACATATTATTAGATTTTTCTTACCCTCTTTCCCTTATATTTTTCCCTTTTGTCTTTTACTATTTTCTTATTATTCTATACAAGGGGAAGGCAAACTACAAGGAGCTGAATCAGGCCACTGTCTGTGTTTGTGTGGCCTATGAGCTAAGAATGCTTAAAAACAAATCAAGTAAAATATTTTGTGACACATCAAAATGATATAAAATTCATATTTCAGTGTCCCTTTAAAAGCTTGTGGGCAGTGGTTATGGGTGCCATGAGTCCAGTATTCAACCAGACAGTCCAGTATTTCAGTGGGTTGTTCAATTAAATCTATGCAAAAATACTGGATACCTAAAGTTACAGTTTACTACAGAATGTTTATTGTTTAAAAAGATAGATAATCCCTTTATTACCCCTTCCCCAATTTTACACAACCAACACAGTTATATTAATATACTTTTTACCTCTGTGATTACCTTGTATCTAAGCCTCTACAGGCTGACCCCTTATCTCAGTTCTTTTGACAGACTTGAATTTTAGCCAATCAGTGCTAATTCTTAAAGGGATAGTAACCCCAATTTTTTACTTTCCCGATTCAGATAGAGCATGCAATTTTAAGCAACTTTGTAATTTACTCCTATTATAATTTTTTCCTCATTCTCTTGCTTTATTTGAAAAAGCAGGAAGCTAAACTTAGGAGCAAGCCCAATTTTAGTTCAGCACCTCGGTAGCGCTTGCTGATTGGTGGCTAAATGTAGCCGCCACCAATCAGCAAGCACTACCCAGGGTGCTGAACCAAAAACGGTCTGGCTCCTAAGCTTCCTGCTTTTTCAAATAAAGATACCAAGAGAACTAAGAAATAATTATTATAGGAGTAAATTAGAAAGTTGCTTAAAATGGCATGCTCTGTTTGAATGATGAAATAAAAAATTTGGGTTTAGTATCCCTTTAAATAACGTCACAGGAGTGATCACAATGTTATCTATAGGACACACATGAACTAACAGTGTCTAACTGTCAAAATGCACTGAGATAAGAGGCAGTTCAACGGCTTAGAAATTAGCATATAAGCCTATCTAGACTTTCCACAAAGAATACCAAAAGAGCAAAGCAAATTTGATGATAAAAGTAAATTGGAAAGTTTTTTAAAATTGCCTGCCCTATCTGAATCATGAAAGTTTAATTTTGGCTAGATTGTCCCTTTTTCTTTAAAGTACCCTGAGTGGCAGCTACCTTTGAAATGTTTCTTATGCCTTTATTCATGGCCCGGAAACTCTTTATCTTACTGGCAGACAAGGAAGTATAACATAAATCACTGTCTTATGTTTAATGGGTAATCAGTGTGTGTGTTTTAAAACACTGTAGTGTTAGCTACTGGAAATCAAAGGTAAAATCACTTATTTGTGTGTTACTGGCAGCCACAAGGGATAAACTTGTCAGTTGTGAAAATGATATATGGTGGGGTCAAGTGTGGAGCATAATAAGCTTTGGATTGCCCGGTGTTTTGTGGAAAACAGCTGGCATCCCTAGCAGTGGCCCACAGTTAATATATGGGCGGGGCATTGAGTGGGAGGGGCTTGTTACATAGAAATGGGCGAAGTTATGGGCAGTCTGTAGGTGCGCTATAATTGGGAGGTGTGCAGTATGGTAGAGGACACAGATGGATTACTGATATGTTTCTTCAAAGTCTTGCCCACAATCCTCTCTGTTCTCATATATATTCAGGTGCAAAATCACTGGATATTTGCCCACACCATCCAAAAGTAGGAAGTGGGATATACTTGACAGAGAATAATTTCAGGAGTATATAATAGATTGCATTATCTTTCTAAAAATGTTTTACTATTAGAACTTAGATCTCAGAATAAACTACAAAATTATTGGATATATAAGAATAAAGAATTTACTTTTTTTTTCTTTTAGAATTGTTTAAAATATCCTTTCTGTGCCCCTTTAATTTTGTACACAACAAATAATTTGGCTTCATAATGCAGTTTTAATTGCATTCAGCTGGTATGCATACATATAATTCCCTTGTGCTGTAAAGATTATATTTTAAGCAATTTTAGAAAAAATAGTCTAGTTCTGAAAGCTTATGATTGCAATAGACAGTGCTGATTAACAGTGAAAACATATGACTTAGTGGAAATTTACAGTGTGTTAAATATATATATATATTTTCAGATAAGGGACGGTGAAGTCTTAATTCAGCTTTCTTTGTTTAGCTAGAGCATGCAGTTTTACTTCTATTGTCTATTTTTTTCTTTGTTGAACAACATGCTTAGGTAGGCTCAGAAGCAGTAATACAATACTGGGAGCAAGCTGCGGAACAGTGGCTGCACATATATGCCTCTTGTCATTGGCTCACCAGATATGTTCAGCTAGCTGTCAGTAGTGCATTGCTACTACTTCAACAAAAGGATACCAAGATAATAAAACAAATTTGATAATAGAAGTAATTTGAAAGTTGTTTAAATTTGTATGCTGTATCTGAATCATGTCCCTTTAATATAGAAATACAGCTATGTGTTGGTTACCAGATCAAAATGAAAGATAAACCTTTTGTTTGTGAACAGGAAGTAGTACAGATGCAGAATTATACTCTTACTCTAACTTACACAACAAAAATTATCTTCTTAAAATATAAATATATTAATATATACACTCATCAGCCACTTTATTAGGTACACCTGTTCTATTGCTTGGTAACACAAATTGCTAATCAGCCAATCACATGGCAGCAACTCAATGCATTTAGGCATCTAGACGTGGTGAAGATGACTTGATGAAGTTGTAACTGAGCATCAGAATGGGGAAGAAAGGGGATTTAAGTGACTTTCAATGTGGCATGGTTGTTGGTACCAGAAGGGTCTGGTCTGAGTACTTCAAAAACTGCTGATCTACTGAACTTTTCACGCACAACCATCTCTAGGGTTTACAGAGAATGGTCCCAAAAAGAGAAATTATCCAGTGAGCGGCAGTTGTGTGGACGAAAATGTCTTGTTGATGTCAGAGGTCAGAGGAGAATGGGCAGACTTGTTCGAGATGATAGAAAAGCAACAGTAACTCAAATAACCACTTGTTACAACCAAAGTATACAGAATACCATCTCTGAATGCACAACGCATTGAACCTTGAAGCAGATGGGCTACTCCTGTCAGCTAAGAACAGGAAACTGAGGCTACAATTCACACAGGGTCACCAAAATTGGATAATAGAAAATTGGAAAAACATTGCCTGGTCTGATGAGTCTCGATTTCAGCTATGACATTCAGATGTTAGAGTCAGAATTTGGCTTTAAAAAAAAAATATTCTCTATCTGAATCATGAAAGAAAAACTTTGGGTTTCATGTCCCTTTAACCCCATAACCCATTTTGATATATATATATATATATATATATATATATACATATATATATATATATATAAAACACGAAAGGGGGCAACACTCTCAGGCGGGACCGGGTACACATCCCATGACCCTGCAACATGCACAGCCCTTGGTGCAAAAACAGCACTCTCAGGAAGCTACACCATACACAGTGCCACAGGAGGTTAACTGCCTGTGGCTCTGTGGACGGTGCAGCTTCCTGAGAGTGCTGTTTTTGCACTGAGGGCTGTGCATGTTGCAGGGTCATGGGATGTGTAACCGGTCCGGCCTGAGAGTGCTGTCCCCTTTCGTGTTTTGTATATGTCTGGGGAGATTACAGAAGTAAGTCCGTGCACCCTTCATTTTTTCCCAGTTTGTTTGACTGTGAGCCTGCATTGTGTGGCTGTTTAGGGACCCAGGTTTTGGAAGAGACCTTGATGTGGTACCTGGGCTTGTCCCATTTGGACAGATGTGGTAACTAACTCTTCCATTGTTACTTTTTATCTTAGTTGTGAGCTTGTAAGTGAGTGCTGGACTTTTTCTGTGTGCTATATTATATATTATATTATATATATATATAATATATATATATATATATATAATATATATATATATATATATATATATATATATATATATACGTCATGCAGTATTTTGCTTATTCTACCGCCGCACAACATATATATATGTATATATATATACATCTGAGCTGCAGGAAGTTCCAGCAGTCTCTACTGTTAAAGGGACACTGAACCCAAATAATTTATTTCGTGATTCAGATAGAGCATGCAATTTGAAGCAACTTTCTAATTTACTCCTATTATCAAATTTGCTTCATTCTCTTGGTATCTTTATTTGAAAAGCAAGAATGTAAGTTTAGATGCCGGCCCATTTTTGGTGAACAACCTGGGTTGTTCTTGCTGATTCACCCACCAAGTGCTGTCCAGAGGTCTGAATCAAAAATTGGCTGGCTCCTTAGCTTAGATGCCTTTTTTTAACAAATAAAGATAGCAAGAGAATGAAGAAAAACTGATAATAGGAGTAAATTAGAAAGTTGCTTAAAATTGCATGCTCTATCTGAATCACAAAATATTTTTTTGGGTTCAGTGTCCCTTTAAGCTACAGCCAAGAGCTGGAGTTCCTGAGCTCATTGCATCTGTCTTCATATGGAACTGGAGCACAATCCTTGCTCCGGTCCTATATGAAGGCAGATGCCAGATCATTACAGACGGTGACACTGTGTGTATTATTGTGTGTGTAATGATCATCTGCAGGATATTTGGAGAGCTACAGCTGAACTAGGGCATGTGTGACACAAGTTAATGGGGAGATCTGTGCTAAGTGATCAAGCAGAGTACTTGCTGCACGCACAGCCTCAATGGCTGCCATTGAGGCTGTGCGTGCAGCAAGTACTCTGCTTGATCACTTAGCACAGATCTAGGCATGGACTTCTTACTGCACCTCTGAGTAACAGATGTTTAAACTGCCCCAATGCAGAAGAAGAAACACTTACAGACAGCTCCTCCACACTAGGTAAGGAGCTGTGCTGATTTGACGTAAAAGAGAGGGGATTGCGTTGCTACTATGGTAGATAATTTATTATTTGCATTTTTGCATTATTTAGCCTGACAGTAATCTTCATATTTTAGCACTCTGTATCTTCTGCAGCTTACTGATTTTAGCATGAGTTTTAATCATCTTCCTTACTTGTCGCTCTTCATTTGCTGCATCTCTCTGCCAATCCCTTCACTGGCTTCCTCTTGCCTCCAGGATTAAACACAAAATCCTCACTCTGACATACAAAGCACAACATGTACTATCAGATTCATGAAAGAAAAAGTTTGGCTTTTATGTCCCTTTAAGTATGTTACAATGCAAATAGGTCAGAGAAAGATTGGTGAGGGTCATGTTGAAGTCATCCTAGCGCTTTTCTTCCTGCTGCATAGGATGATTTTTTATGGGACATGACATCCACTTTGCTAACACTTAAAGAGACATGAAACTGACAATATTTCTGTTATGATTTAGATAGAGCATACAATTTAAATAAAACTTTCAGTATTACTTCAATTATCTAATTTCCTTTGTTCATTTTGTATCCTTTGTTGAAAATCATGCCTAGGTATACTCAGGAGCTGGGGGCTAGCTGCTGATTGGTGGCTCCACATATATACCTCTAGCAATTGGCTTACCAATGAACTTAGCTGGTTCCCAGTAGTTCATTGCTGTTCCTTCAATAAAGGATACCAAGAAAATTAAGCAAAATTGATAATAAAAAGTAAATAGGATTTTTTTTTAAAATTGAATGACTTATCTAAGTCATGCAAAAAATTGGGTTTCATGTCCTTTATTGTCGTAGTGCAATGGACCTCCTGGCTTCAATTTTTTCCATACTCTTATGGCACAGACATTGCATAATAATTATGTCTAACTATGGGGTCGATTACAATCCTTTAGAAAAATGTATTTAATAGTTTTTATGGAGTCTATGGAGATTTTTGTAGATAAATAATTTGCTAAGTTTTTCTAAAGGATTGTGATTGACCCTTATATCATAAAGTGCTGTTTACCGCAGATGCTTCAGGGTAAGTTTACCATCCTGCAGGCCGACAGGTTCGTAAGTAGTGAACCAGCCCGCATGATAACCACTTGCGATGTTTCATCACAGGACAACATTTTATCATTGCATAAGAGGATTCTTGTGCAATGCACCCCCCTCCCCTGCTCCGGCCCAATCAATTGCGTTAAAGCAGGAAATGTCAATCACCCAGAACAAGCAAATTTGGGGTTGACTGATTTTGCCACTTCTAGCGTAGAGGAAAAATTAAGCAAGGAAAATCTGAGAGTGTACAGTGTTAAATTTACCCCTTAATGACACTTGAATTATGGAATTGTTTTATATTTTTTTGCTGAAATTAATTAATTGTTACCTCATGTGACGTTATAATATACTGCTTTTATGCTTAATAATTATTACTGAATTCAGGATTAATTTTACTTTTCTCATATTTAAGTTGCATAAATAAATAATAAAAATGTGATTAAAGTCGAAGTATCTAAATTTAGTCCTCAGGCCGGACTAAAATGTTATAATCTCTTTGTTTGAACAGAAGTAAATGAATCAAGCTCAGTTATTATGATTCTATCACATGTACCAAAGCAAAAAGATTATGGCATTTTTGTAGCTCTCTCTTTGTCTAGAATTGGAGAACTCTGACTTAAATCGTATTATTGTTCATAATGCTCCACTTCTTTACAAAGGATACTTTATCACAGACTTACTAATTACTACAAAACTAATTTTATGTAATATTTTTAAATAATAATTGCAGCAATAAAGCATTGTGACAAGGGAAATGATAATAGCGAAAGAAATATAGAAAGGGTCTCTAAATTAAAATGTGAAGAACATTTACATCTCTAATATGAGAATAAATACCATGATATCACAAAAATGAAGCAAATGTGAAATAAATGTGATAAAATAATAAACAAAGGATGAAGACTAACAAAGTGTACTATAATATAAACTAAATACTCATAAAAAGTTCTTATAAGGATATGTGTGTGATTTTCGGAATCTTCAATCTTCTATTTTCTTTTGATCCTCATATAAAAAGAGAGAAAGAGATGCCACATAGCGTGATTCTGTGATTATTCAGAATGCAGAATGCGTGTTTACAAATGCTTACTCACATGAGATGGAGCTATAGCCTAGCTCAGGTTTATGCGCACACCCGATATTATACTGTTGGGTAAACAGTTGCTTGAACCGGATTTTAGTAAAAAGATTTATTAAAATACAAGTGTAAAAAGCGTCACAAGAGCTGCAAGGAACACCAAATATACATAGGGTTGGCAATACAATTAAGTAGTTGCTCGCATTGAGCTTATACACAGTACTAGAAACCTTGGTAAGGAGTGCAGAAACTTAACCACACAACCTTTCCATTCAGAGTCCAGCATATGTTGCTCTCCTTACTGGTGTGCAGATTCTTGGAAAGACGCCAAGGGTAAGACACAATGTATCCGACGTACGTTTCGCAAAGGAGCTTTTTCAAGGAATCCTTGAAAAAGCTCCTTTGCGAAACGTACGTCGGATACATTGTGTCTTACCCTTGGCGTCTTTCCAAGAATCTGCACACCAGTAAGGAGAGCAACATATGCTGGACTCTGAATGGAAAGGTTGTGTGGTTAAGTTTCTGCACTCCTTACCAAGGTTTCTAGTACTGTGTATAAGCTCAATGCGAGCAACTACTTAATTGTATTGCCAACCCTATGTATATTTGGTGTTCCTTGCAGCTCTTGTGACGCTTTTTACACTTGTATTTTAATAAATCTTTTTACTAAAATCCGGTTCAAGCAACTGTTTACCCAACAGTATAATATCGGGTGTGCGCATAAACCTGAGCTAGGCTATAGCTCCATCTCATGTGAGTAAGCATTTGTAAACACGCATTCTGCATTCTGAAGAATCACAGAATCACGCTATGTGGCATCTCTTTCTCTCTTTTTATATGAGGATCAAAAGAAAATAGAAGATTGAAGATTCCGAAAATCACACACATATCCTTATAAGAACTTTTTATGAGTATTTAGTTTATATTATAGTACACTTTGTTAGTCTTCATCCTTTGTTTATTATTTTATCACATTTATTTCACATTTACATCTCTAATATACTAGCCAGTCTAAGATACCAAATACTTCTCTTTAATCCCATGCAGAGGACTTCTGCCCTCAAACATAGATATATACAGATACCTATATACTTATACCTACCCACAATTATTGTAATGAAAAAATAAATCTTTCACCTAGTTGTCAGCATTTGGGAAACACATCCAGGGATACTTTGCAGTAGAGCACTCAAGTAAGAAGGTTATCGGAGTATACCATACCCATTGATGGTTTCCATAGTTCTGGAGATCAGTGGTCATGGGGTATTTTGTAGGTGGAGTCACATACAGGGGCTGAGTTGTTGGACAAGACATTGGTGGAGCCTGGGCAGTCCCTGGTTTTGCTCTGGAAACCAGGACTTTTGCCTTGAAGGGGAGGTAGCAGGTAGGACAGAGGGACAGAGCTTCGACCTGTGACAGTCCCACAAAAGATAGGAAAATGGTTGGGAGCTCTCCAGTCCACTGTGCTCCAGCTCCAAAGCTGATGTAGATTGCACACGGTATGCACAAAATATTAAATGTTGTATTATATTGCTGATCTATTGTAAAGTGCAGGGAAATATATACATACCACCAATAAAGACGTCATGTGCCATTCTGACATTCATGCCAAGCCCACACCTCAAGACAGATTTTACACTGTGGGACAGACTCCCAGGGCAGCTAAACCACAAAACAGGAGGCCAAAAGATGTGACTGTCTTGAGAAAATCAGGAAAATTGGCCTGTATACTTTAATTTAATCTCAGGTGAGGTCAACATTTGTGTAGAGTTCTTAAACTGCAATTAAAAAACAACAAATCCCTTAGAATGTAAGATTGAACAAGATTGCTGACCATCTTTGTTCAATAATAAAACTAGAGAAGTTCATAGAAGCTAAGTAGTGTGCTTCTCTCTAGCACTGTATGTTAGCAGTGTTTGCAACAATGTTTGCAGCAATCTTATACATTGTTACAATCACTACTGCCATATAGTGTTTAAAAGTTTATGATATTGTTACAAATATTTTTGCAGACACATGCTCAAGACACATGTTTGCTCCTCCTCTAGGAATGCTCTTCGACAAAAGATAACAAGAAAATTAAGGACATTTGAGAACAGAAGTAAACTGGATTTTTTTTTTAATTGTGTGCTCTATGAAAATCATGAAAGTTTAAATTAGAGTTTATTGTCCCTTGAATTCTGGAGAGAAGATAAACAAATTAGAATACATAAGAAATGTTATAGTAATGTTATAGATAGGCACAGTTGTAGTTTAATAATATAGTGTATTTTTATCTACTATCAATACAAAAGCATTATGTCATATCAGATGTCTGTCAGAGCTGCCATTCCCTTCCTAGTTTTTAATCATTCAGTATTGTTTTAACAGAAAAGATGGACCTAGGCTGTTAAAAAATTATTTTTATTTCCTAAAAGTTTTGGCCCTTATCTCATCTCCATGTATTGTGTGCGATGAATTCCATAACACGTTTAGGAAAGTTACGCTGCACATTTCCCATTCATTTTGCCAAATTCCTGCTTCAAAACAACTCCACAAAGCATTAAACAAAATAATACGAGAATACCAAGTTTTATTTAAAAAAAAACATTCTGTTTCACACAATTATAGATAGAGAGAGATAAAGAAAAGCACTCATAGTGATACATAATTAATGTATTTTATTATCTCTCTCTCTCTCTCTCTCTCTCTCTCTCTATATATATATATATATATATATATATATATATATATATATATTATTTTTTTTCAATTTTTATTTTGATAGATGAAATTGTGAGAGCCAGCTTCAAATAGCTACTTTTCTTCATTACTTCAGTGCAAGTTTACAGAAGTTCAACCTATCATTGGGATTTAGAGCTGTCTATTATTATTTTCACCAGAGGATAGAGGAGAATAGCAATTCACAGATTGACAGTGAATTACTATATTTTAGTGACACAAAGCAGACTGCTACATTAAGCTTAACTGCAGTTAGCTACAGAGAGTTTCTATAAAAGTTGAGGCTATACAAGTTTAAACAAGAAAAGGGCACAGACTTTACTTTCTCAATAGGATGTAATATTCTTATTTCAATCTGTAAGTATTTACAAGTCCTAATACGCTTGAACAAAGCTCAGCTGCGTGATAAAACTTTAGTTGTGGCTGCATGAGGTGTAGATTAATTGCTTAAGTGCCAGTTGATTGGTGCACAATGGAAACTCCTCTCATCGCTGGCCAGCATTCCCTTAATTTACATGAGAAAAGACGTGGGTAGCTAACTGGCTTCACATATACATAACACAAGAAACAAGAAGGTTATAGATAGTCTGCAGACTCTACAGAAAGTTTGAAATATCCCCAACATGGATTAGACTTTTTATTCTTCTATTATTTATTTTTTTTAACTCTAAAACGATTTAGACAAGTCCCAGATGAAAAAGAACCTAGAAGAAACATTTAAATTCTTCATGAAGAAAATACTTTTTCTAGCTTGAAACTCAGTGAAGATTTAAATCTTTAGCAGCGATCTACAGAAGATGATGGATAGTGTATTATTTTGTTCCTGCATTTTTATGGTCTGTGGAAATGTCAAGGGACAATGGTGGTGGTTTTGGGGAGATACACAAACAACACTTGCCCCAACACAGACTACACCAAATATAACACTTGATACAGTTACTAGTACTATTTTCAACAGTGAATCAAGGAATACAGAGACTTTTTCTACAATTGGAACAATTATCCTGGAAGATCATTCTGTTGCTTCAGAAATGACAACAGCTTCTCAGCAACAGACAGATATTATAACATCTACTCCTTACAGAAATGTGACAGGCTCTGTGGAACAGGAAAAGAAAAGGAAATATGTTTATAGAAAAAAAGGTAAACTATAAGAGTCAATAAAACATTTTACTCTGGGCCATATAATTTATTTTTTTTCCCTTTAAAGGGACATGAAACCCAAAATGTTTCCTAAATTATTCAGATAGAGAATATTATCACATTTGCTTAGTTCTCATGTTATTCATTGTTAAAGAGATATCTAGGTATTTAGTGTGCACATGTCTGGATCACTATATGACAGGAAATAGTGCTGCCATCTAGTGCTCTTTTTAATGTATAGCATTAAACTTACCTTTCTGCTTTTTAAGCAAAGGATAACAAGAAAACGAAGAACATTTGATAATGAAAGTAAATTGGAAAGTTGTTTAAAATGATATGTTCTATCTGAACCACCAAAGATAAAAAAATAGGTTTTATGTCCTTTTAAATTTGTTCTTTTTATATTTTACATTATTCTAAAAATACAAAACAAAAAATACTGTAGCATAGTTGAAAAGTATCATTGGAGGTATTATAGAATAAGCAAGATCTTATATAACAATTAAATTTATATTCCTACTACAGTTTAAGAATTTTACGTTAATATTATCATAAAATTGTATGTTTATAATGTAGGAAGACATAACACCCATATTGTATTTCAAGAGCTCAAGGATACTAGAAATTGTTTTTTGAGACTAAATATCAACAAATCTCTGTAGTCCTTGATATTTTAAGTATTGGTAAGAAAACCCTTTGCTTCTAAATACCACATGAAACAACCAACATATTGCATGGTGCTTATAGTGCAAACCTAAATGGATGTACTGGCAATATTTGATCCATCTGTTAGTAATAAATTAACAATAATTCAGTGAATATTTGTATGTGTTCTACAATAAAATGAGTAAATATGAATGGTGATAGTACTGAAGACATAACACATTTGCTGTATTACTATAGGTCAAGGAGACCAGCAGTAGGATGTATGGTTTTTAAGTTGGTTCACAAGTAAATAACTTTTATAGATTAATAATTAGACACTTGTATGAACTATGCTGTAAAATATATATTAATGTTACAGTTACAAGCAGAGTCTTTTAACCATAGCATTTTAGCTTTATTGCTTTGTCTGTTTTTCCCTGTCACCAAGTAGAATACATGTATGTGCTAATGAAACAGATATAGTTGAAAGTAGGTTTAGATGTGTGTTAACCATGTGTGGCATTTATAACCAGTTTACCATTAACTGTTGGTTTATTTAAAAAAACACATAGCTAGATAGATAGATAGATAGATAGATAGATAGATAGATATAGAAGGATAAAAAGATGATAGAGATAAATAGAGAAAGATATATAGCGATATATAGGGCTCGATTTTTCAAAGCTGGGGCGGACAGGGGCACATATACGCGCCCCCTGTCCGCCTCAGCTCGCCTCTGGTGGGCGAATTTCCCCGGAGGAAATTACTATTGCACACGAGCGCTATTTTGCGCTCGCGTGCAATCCCGGCCCCTGCCCGCTCACATCCAATCACGCGCTGGCAGGAGCTGTCAATCTCCTCGGTCGGACTAGACCGCAGAGATTGAATTTCGCCACCTTAAAGGTGGCGAAGAGGTTAGGAAAGCAGCGGTCTGATGACCACTGCTTGTTAAATACGGCGAGCAGGTTCTTGTGAGAACTTGCATCCGCATGGGCTTTGATAAATCGAGCCCATAGATAGATACTCAAGTGTAAGTGCAAGTAGCAAAATGACTGCAGCACCTGAGCTTTTTAACAAGAGTAGGGCCATTTTAGTGATAACATGATATGACTCAGATGTGCAACTAGTTTTGCTGACTGAATCAACAGCAGTTTCCAATCTGAACCAACAGTGCTCCGTGGCTCCTGAGCTGTACTTTAACTATGTGTTTAACTCATTTGAGGGGGGTTAAACACATATTGTTGCAGCATGGCTAGTGATAATTTAAATTGCAAGTATGTAATCAGCACAGCAGCTAGCTAGGAGCACATGCCTGATGTTATTTGGTGCTTAACCAAGCATTACTAAATTGGGGTGTGTAGCAGCGACAGCTCCCCTAAGTGCCACTATTGACTCATACCCTGCTAGTGTGCTTGCTCAAACCTTGCGCATATGGATTGTGTTTGATTGCCTGAAAGCCCTTCTATGAATCTAGGGGCAGTTAAACGTGTGGGCTCTATTTATCAAGCAGTTGAAAGTACTTTAAAGCCCTTGTGATGCAGGCTCATTCATGCAAGCCTGCTTGCTGCAAGTAAAGAAGCAGCAGTTTTAAAACAGTCCCTTTAAAAAGTAGCTTGTCAGTTTTCAGTACATTTTCTGGGTGTAGTTCAGGGTTTAAGGTTTAAATGTCCTTTAAAGGGTTGTGAAGAATGTAAACATTGGCAATATCAAAAATGCAGGTGCATTTCTAACTGGCTTTACACACAGATTTAGATCTCTAGATGTCTTTAGATTTGTGTTATAAGAACATTAGTGTGAGCAACCACACTCATACCAAAACAATCTGTTGTAATGATTCATATATTAGTTTAAAAAAAACAACTTAAACAGAAAAATATTGCAAACTTCCTTAAGGGACAGTCTAATCAAAATTAAACTTTCATGACTCAGATAGACCACGCCATTTACTTTATTGTCATATTTGCTTTGTTCTCCTGGTATTCTTTGTTGCAAGCTAAACCTAGTTAGGCTCATATGCTAAATTCTAAGCCTTTGAAGACCACCTCTTATCTCAGTGCATTTTGACAGTTTTTCTTAGCTAGACGGCGCTATTGCATATGTGCCATATATATATTGTGCTCACTTGCGTGGAGTTATTTATGGGTCAGCACTCATTGGCTAAAATGCAAGTCTGTCAAAAACACTTAGATACGTGGGCAGTCTGCAGAGACTTAGATACAAGGTAATCACAGAGATTAAAATTATATTAATATAACAGTGTTGTTTATACAAAACTGGGGAATGGGTAATAAAGGGATCATCTATCTTTTAAAACAATAAAAATTCTCGAGTAGACTGTCCCTTTAATAATTATGCTTTGAATTATTTTTTTCAATAGCTGAAAACTAAACATTTTAATTGAGTTTACCCAAAAATCCAATTAAATTGCATAGGGATCTGGGAATTGTATTTTTTACTGTATATTGATTTTGAAATTAGATATAACAAATTTAGATTTACCAGTGGGAGATCTGAGAAACCTAATCTGCATATATCACACTTAAAACAAAAATTATTTAAGATGTGTTCTTGACACTAATTAACAAAACCTCTGACTTTGAAACACAGAGGATTTAGAAATTTTAAAATTTTAATATTTTTGTTGAAATCTTAAAATGATTATGGGCTAGAGTACAAGTGGATCGCTAAATTATTGCGCGCCTGCAAACATGCAAATTTGCAGTTTGCGGGCACGCAATAAATAACCAGCCATTACAAGTGGCTGGTTATTGCTACCGCAAGCTTGCGGTAGCAATTAGCGCTAAAAAAATTAACCAGAGATCAGATCTAGGCTAGTTCTCATGCCGTGTCTCGCGGCTTGAGCCTGAGACTCCCATTGGAGCCTATCGATGTGCTCTCTCTTCCCAGCAATGCGAATGTGAGGTCACGTCTGCATTGCGCTCAACCTGTAATACCAGCGTACATTTGCATGCACTGGTATTACTCAGTGGAGCGCAAATATTGCGATAAAGCGATATTTTGCACTCCACTTGTAATCTAGCCCAATATATGCAGGGTTTGAGTAAAAACAAATATGTAGGAAATATAACTTATATAAGAGATTTAACACAAACCATTTTACCTGTGTCTAAGATGGACCAGGTGTCTAATTTATTATATCATTATCAAATTAAACACTGCTAATATTCTATATAAACATTAGTGTTAACCAAGATATCTTAGGAAATAGAGAAACCGATTCTTATAAACTACAAAGATTTTCACAGCTCGGGTAGCAAAAAGAATCAGTATACTGTATGTGTGTTGAATATCCTTAAGTAAACTTTACATTTTTCATATAACTTTAATGCATTAAAGAAATTAAATTGTAAATAATAATAACAGATCAGAAGATAAAAGAGCCAAAATAATCCATTGTAGAAGTTCTGAATATGGTAAATTTGATAGTGCAGCCATTATTCATGGATACATCAGGAAGCTTAAACTGTTTTTGTTTTCTTCCCTAAATAGACTATTTTAATTTGTCAAAAATTCTGGTATATATAACGGCAGTAAGAATCTGAAACACTACACCTTATACCGGGTTAAGGCAAACGGGTATACAGATAGACAGGTACATGTAGTATTTTGGATGTATTACAGCGTTCTATTCTTATTCTTATTTTATCTACTATCATGATATAACACATTATTCACTTATGATATGCAAGTCATTTGACTTATTAGATAAAAATAGAAGAAAAAGAGAGAGCGCACAGCAAGACTCAAGTGAAGATTTTTATTGAAACATATGCACGCAAATAATATTGCACTTACTGGATAAAAGAAATAAAAGAGCATTCAGGTATAGCGCTCACTCCTCAGCGTTACCCGCCTCACAATGCAGTCTAAGATGGTAGTGTCTCCTGCTGTTAAAGTCATAAGCGTCTAACAGGGTTTTCCGGATACCCTGATTGTCTGCTCGTTGACTTGTTGAGGACAAGTTTGGCTTTGATAGTGGCGTCTAGGACCTGTCAGCTGGTACCTGACGCGTTTCTACCGGTCAGCGGCCGGGCTTTTTTAAAGGTAGAACAACGTCTGTTTGTCACAATGAGCCCTTAATATTTAAAGGGCTGTCAGCCATACAAAGCTGATGGGTGTGTTTATTTGCTGCCAATCGTGTTGGTCTAATATGTGGGTGTGTAAATAGGCTTATGATTACGGTAGTCCTCTATTGTAATGTGATACACAAACCCATATTATATATCTGTAGCACGGTGAGTACATGTTAAAAACAGTTGTTCAGACAGTATACAAAAAATATATATAAAAAACATAAAACTAATCTGATCATTTTGATACATAATAACATAAGATATATGCTTGTCATGCAATAGTGTGTATAAATATGCAATAGGACAATATTACAATTCAATTGAAATGTTGCTATGTTTTGACATTTGATAAAATCAATACCAATACAAATGATACAAGAATAAATAAACACTTTAATTAATAAAAACTCTAATTAATAAAACGTTCTAATTAATAAAAAGTTAATAAAGGGTTACTTAGTATCCTGAAACACATAATCTATCATATTTAATATAAATACTACCTAATAAAAACTACCCAACAAAAATAATTTTCTATATCTTATATTAAAATTTTTTTTTTTTTATAAATATCTTTATTGGTTCCAGCAACAAACAGAACATAAAAAGTAAATATATGTCGAATTGTATTTCATTATGCCATGCAAGGCCATCATACATATAGAAGAACAGAAATACAAATAATGACAATAGTGAATAATATCAAGCAAACATACAAAGAAACAAGTAAATGCTAATACCTGACTTTTTAGCATCTAATCAATCATATCGCTGGAGATTTTATAAATATTTAAACCACTAATGAGGAAGGGGAGAAAGAAAAAGAGAGAAGAGAGAGAAAGAAAAAAAAAAAAAAAAAAAAAAAAAAAAAAGAGGGAGAAAAGAAGAAAAAATTCTCTATTCTATACACCTCTCTCCCTCGCCCGCCCACCCACCCCCCACCTCCCCTGCTAACCCCGCCTCTTCTCTTTCTTTACTTATTATTTCACCATTACTATTTCATAGTGTTATCTCTCGGGGACCCGATATCCATGTTGACGGGAAAACTTCTAATATAACGAATTCCAAGAAAGCTATAGAATTTAAGAAGGGTTGTAAAATACGTCTTTGAATCTGTAATGGGTAAGAAGTAATTATTGGGGACCAATCCAGAAGAAAAGCCCTGACCTTACGTTCAGCTAAATATTTAGTATGAAAGGATTCAAATAAGATTTGGAACTGGATTTCTTTCAAGAACCCTGTGATTCTAGGAGCTGTATGATCTTTCCAGCCTTTAGTAATTAACTGTCTTGCAGTTATAATAATTGTGTTAAATATCTTTATCGTCCTCTTAGGGCGTAACTCAGCATTAGTTAGAAAAACTACCTCATCAGCCGTGAATGGTGCCATATCTCTATAGATTTTACTATACCAGAATCTTATCTTTTGCCAATATTGTTGAATCTTTGGACAGGACCAAAACATATGAAAAATATCCGCTCTATCCAAGGAACATCTTGGACAAGCATAATTCTGAGAAGGATAGAATCTGGCCATTTTATCTGGGGAAAGATAATAATTATTGACTAGTTTTAAATGCGCTTCTTTCCATGATATGGAAACTTGTAATTTTTCTAACTCTGTGAAGCTTCACTCAATCCTGTTCTCCCCTAGTTCTGGCAAATATTTCTTCCAGAAGTTATATAGCTTATCTACACCTAATTCACCCTGTCTAGCCAGGAGGATATCATAGATCAGTGATATTGAAGACTGACCCAGAGAGAATTGCCGGATAATATTTTTAATGTCTATCCAATCCCTTAGAAATTCCACATTCCATTTTTGTGTGAATATGTAGTGCCTTAGTTGAAAATAAGCAAATAAATTCGAACAGTGTAGGTTAAACCTTTGAAATAATAATTCTGAGGGTAATAACTGATTATCATCAAATAGCTGAAAAACATACATCAGTCCAGCTTCAGCCCATAATCCAAACACTCTCTGATTTATGCCCGGAATAAATTCAGGGTTACCTACTATAGGGAGATATTCAGAAAAGAATGGGGAGACTTTTAATATTCGACAAGTTTTTTGCCAAGCTATAATAACATTTTTAAAGGAAATTAGTTTACTAAGATTTGAGGGTAACTTTGGTACCGGGCAATGGAGAACCGCTTTCAATGAAAAGGGGGAGATGAGGAACGATTCTAACTCTGTTGTCACAAACTTATCTACCCCTGTGATCCAATCCAGAGCCAGTTTGACCAGGCTAGCCAAATTGTAAAGCCTGAAGTCTGGCAAGGCCAGGCCTGCACTAGAACGTTTCTGCATCAGTTTACTAAGACTAATCCTTGGCTTCTTATTACCCCATATAAATTTAGATACCCAGGACTGTATATTACCAATATCTTTATTGGTCAGAAATAACGGGAGATTCTGGAGCAGATATAGAACTCTAGGAAAGATAATAGATTTAATCAGATTAATTCTAGCAGACAATGAGATGGGAAGCGAGGTCCAATTTTCTAGATCATTTTTAATTTTTTGTAATATCGGAGGGAAATTTAACTTATACCAAATTGTTGGGTTTCTATGAAAGATAATACCAAGATATCGAAAGAACTCCACCACTTTAAAGGGGTGATCTTTCCAGTTGGATCCTTTCTTGTCTACCCAGAGGAGTTCACTCTTATCAAAATTTATTTTATAACCTGAGAAGGAGGAAAATTTTTTAAATAATTGTAACAATATGGGGATGGAATATTGCGCCTTGTCCAAGAATATTAACAAATCGTCCGCATATAAGAGAGTATTTAAACTAAAGGAACCAAATTGAACCCCTAGTAGCCTATCCCGCAATAAGATAGCAAAGGGCTCCAGAGCTAAATTAAAGAGTAAAGGGGAGAGGGGGCACCCTTGTCTTGTCCCTCTTTTAAGTGAAATATAAGGAGAGGAGTGGCCATTGATGCAGAGAAATGAAATCGGATTTTTGTATAAATTCTTGACGAAATCAAGGAATTGTTTCTTGAATCCAAATCGTTCCAATGCCGTAAATAAATAGTTCCAGTTCACTGCATCAAAGGCCTTCTCAGCATCTACTGTTAGGATAGCCGCTTCAAAAATCTTTTTAGATTGTTCGTTCTTGGGATCTAAATTCCATGCATAATCTAGAAATGTAGTCACTTGACGTATATTCTTAAGCGAATTCCTATCCCTCATAAATCCAGTTTGATCTGGATGGATAATCCCGTCTAATACCTTGGCCAGCCTAATCGAGATAATAGCGGTCAGCAATTTATAATCAGCATTGAGTACTGATATAGGCCTATATGACCCTGGATCTTCCGGGTCCTTACCTTTCTTTAGAATCAGAGATATACGAGCAGCCGAAAAATAACTAGACATAGAATTACCAGCAGAAAAATAATAATTAAACAAATTCACTAATGATAATTTTACTTCCTCCTTCAGAATTTTATAAAATTCTATCGGAATAGCGTCTGGTCCTGGTGATTTATTAAGATTGGCTGATTGTATAGCCTCAAGAACTTCCTCCTCTGAAATAGGTCTATTAAGTTCTGATAAACTCTCCTCCGAAATATTGGGGAGATTGACACTCGCCCAGAAATTTAATGCGTTGTCTGCATTAACCTGTGTTTCTGCATAAAGCTGTTGAAATACGTTGAAAAATATCTGACTAATATCCTCTGTATTAGTGTATTTTATATTCCCCCTTTTAATAGTCGAGATAATATTCTTACTTTTTCTCACCTTAGCTACTTTAGCCAAAAATTTAGCTGAGGCCCCATAATGACCTCTGAATTGATAATTTATTTTCAATTCATCTTCCTGTGACCTTTGTTTGAAGAAGATATCTCTTTCCCTTTTCGATTTGCAATATCTATCCCAGTTATCTCTTGTCTGATCAAGATAAAACTTTCTAAGCGCATTTCTAACTTGTGCTGTTAACTGTAATTCTAGCTCCAGCTTTTTCTTCTTCCAAGTGGATAAGTAAAGCTTAATTTCCCCCCTTAATACAGCTTTCGCTGCTTCCCAGAATACCTCTGGTTTACTAAATTGTCCTATATTGAAGGTAACATAATCCTTCCACTTCTGTTTTAACCAGTTGCTGAACTTAGGACTATCCGTCAAAAATCGGGGGAAAAAAAAAGACGTATTTTGGGCCTTAGGGGGGGAGATGGCCACCAAAGTGAAAGAGATTACCGCATGATCAGAGATAGCAATATCATAGATATTAGCTTCTGATCTGCATAAGGCAAGTGGTTTAGAGATTAGAAACATATCAATCCTCGAAAATGTCATGTGAGTTTTAGACTCACATGAAAAGCTACGGACTTCTGGATTTTTATGTCTCCATATATCAATTAATTTCAATTCGTGACAAAAGGACTTAAAATATTTTGCTACTTTATTATTTTCTCGTTGGTTTTTTGAGGACAATCTGTCTAAAATGGGGCATAACGTCATATTGAAATCCCCCCCTAAAACTAAATTGGCTGCTGAAAACAGAAATAATTTACTTCTAATATTTTCCCAGAAGGTGGGCGAAAAAGAATTGGGACCGTATATATTACAGATGATAAAATTACATCTATTAATCTGAATATGTAGTATCAGGTATCTTCCCTCTGGGTCAGTCTCCTTCTTCACAATATTATACTCTAAATTTTTATGAAGCAAAATGGCTACCCCTGATTTTCTTTTAACTCCTGGAGCTGCAATACATTCCCCTACCCATTTACACTTTAACTTCATAGCTTCTGCCAGATTCAAATGTGTTTCCTGTAACAACACAATGTTGGGACTAAACTTCAGTAGATGTTTAATAATCAATTTGCGTTTTCTAGGTGACGTAATGCCCCCTACATTCCAAGAAAGCATATTGATCCTAACTGCCATTAAACATATTAAAAATATATGTGCACTTGAAAGCTATTTTTAAGCTGTGGTCTAAATTAACTTAGCCACAGTGGTGGGAGGGGGAAGAGAGAGGCGAGAGGACCGGCGAGGGAGAGAGAGAGAAAAAAAAAAAAAAAAAAAAAAAAAAGGGGGAACCCTACATAATAAAAGGAGAACTACTCGTTCTATACCTGTGAAAAATTCAATTTTAAAATAATAAGGGCTCAACAACAATATAAACTCTTTTTTCCACTTAACTCTGTTCATGTGCATTGCAAACCTCAAAAGCATAACTATAATCATCATAGTGAATACATAAAGAGAAAAAAAGAAAAAACACACAGAAAAATCAGCGCTTACCCAGACACATAGCGCTTCTATCCTACTTAACATAATTTCAATTTTAAAAAAGTAAGTGCTCAGCAACAATATAGATTCTTTCTTCCATTTAACGTTATCAGTGTGCCCCACAAATATCAAAAACATATCTATAATCCTCGTAGTGAGCACAAGGTAATAACAAAAAGAAAAGAAAACGCACCAAAGATCAGCGCGTACCCAGACACATTGCATATCCATCTTACTTGGCATAAACTCCCCTATCTAAACCTGAATTATTTTCCCTAATATATTATAGGGTACTAATAAATTCGTGGGCCTCTTGAGGATTATTGAGGATTCGTCTAACCCCATTTTCATCTAACATAATCTTTGCAGGGTACACAACCCAGGCCTTAAACCCTTTATCAATAATCTTAGTACACAGCGGAATCATCTGTTTTCTTTTGGTAGATGTTTCTATTGAGAAATCTTGAAACATTAATAGCTTGTTTTTTTCAAATACAAATTCGCCCATCTTTCTATATGCTTTTAACAGATTTACTTTGTCCTGGAATCTAAGCAACTTAAAAATGCACATTCTGCTTCTATCGCCCCTAGCCATATTTGTTCTACTATATCCTACCCTATGAGCTCTCTCTACCTCTAAGGGCAATTGTTGTTCAGAGAAACCTAAAGCTTTGGGTAATAATAAAGAAGTAACCTTTATAAGATCTTCATACTCAGGGGACTCAGGAAGACCAATGATTCTTATATTATTCCGTCTGGAGCGATCCTCAAGATCCTCCAGACGGAATTGTAAACCAGTAATCTTGCCATCATAATCTTGGATTACTTTATCTTGTACATTGACCCGGTCCTCTAAGTCAGAGATCCTATTTTCCGCCTCTAATATCCTTGAAGCGAATTGCTTAACCTCGTTTGATAGAGAGATAATATCTATTGAAATACTGCTGAGCTCCTTCTTAATGATATCAAATTGTGGGGTAAAAACATCGGTTAATTGAGATACTAAACTACCAATGTCCACATGTGCTATAGCCCCCTCTGATACGGGGTCCAAAGAGGTATCCGCACTCCTAACCTTTCTATCCTTGCCCTTGGGTGGCATTATGGGAGAACTCTGTTTCGTGTGTATAATATATCTTTCCATATATTCTGTGAATACTAATAGTGAATGTGAGAAACAACAAAAAAAAAAAAAAACTGAAAAAAAGTATGAAAAAGAAAAAGTGAGCAAATCCAAAAGGGACCTAGTTAGTTTTCTGGCTCAAGTGTGTGTATGTGTTTCTTTTTTTTTTTTTTTTTTTTTTTTTTTTTTATTTTATTATAAGCGTGAATATGTGTTAAACTAAGGACTGTGAGTGTATATTTATAAAGGTTAGTGTAGTTACGGCCTAATATCTCACCCAAATTATAATTATGAGAAGCGGACACCTGTAATAATCAGCAATTGATCAATAAGGGCCATATCCCTTAAACATTCATAATTTAACCAAGATATCTATGGTGTTATAGTGAGTTAATTCTCAAAAGCAGTTAATGAGCTTATGTTAACAGGAAAGCAATTGCGTATACCCATCAATATTAACATAAAAAAAACAAGAAAAAAAACAAAAGAAAAAGAAAAACCAGGGTCAAAATATTTAACTCAATTTTAGCCATTAGTTAACCATCAAAATCTCTCTCTCTCTTCTCTACTAAAGAGGGAGACTATTAAACAGCAGATAAATGAATGCACCAATCTTGAGGAATATGCAGCTTAAGGAAAAAAAAAGCAGATTGTCCAGGCCTAGTCTCTTGGCTCTCTATAAGCCTGCAGGAAGTGTAGAAATAACCTGGATAATAAGAAACACCAATTTTCAAGATACTCAGGGACCGATGTACTGTTGCATCTTGTATCTTGAGATAAAGTCCAGCTTTATAAGCTAATTGTGGCGAATTTAAGTATCATCAGTTATAAACAGACCAGTTGTACTTTGGCACTTTTGGTGTGAGAAGTACTCCTAATTTCTTTTTTCCTTTTTCCTTTTTTTTTCTCTTTCTTTAGAGAACACTTCAGGCTCCTGTTACCCCACAACCATCAACAGGGTGATTAATACATGGAAGAAGGGGGGCGGGAGGATAGTTCACCAGAATAGGGAAAATAACCCTTCTCCCTAACTTGTGTTGATTCAATCCCTCAAATGAATCACTTAGCCTCATCCACCTCCTGTGAATCTTCAGCTCATAGGAGCCAAAATATCCCATATGTACACGCTATGCCTGTAAACCAGGTGTACTTTATTAGGTATAGAGAAACCTTAGGCAGTCCGCTTTAAAAAACATTGTAAGGGTAAAGCCGGGATTCCTTCCCGCTATCGGGCAGTCAGGCCAAACAAATATGCAGCTGTAACACTCTTCACCGCGAGGAGGGCGCGCTCCCTACAGATCTCTCTGCAGGCAGACTGCCCCCTCCTACCAGCGGCTACTCCAGTCAGCAAGGCCAGTCACTTCACGGGTAATATTTCTCTTACCCGACTTTACTGTCCTTTTTCTTCGGTCTGCCGGTTTTCCTCTGCGGTAGTTGCGGTATCCACCGCTAGGCTTTTCCGCCAGTCAAGGGCTTCCTCAGCTCAGACGTAGACAGCGTCTGTGGAACTTGCCGCCGGTCCCAAGGATTCCGGATAGTGCAAGCAACTTTTAGCCGGGGGAGATTTCCTCGCTCCCTTCTCTAGAGCGCCGTGAGCCGTACAGCGTGTCTAACGGCTCCGCCCCCGCCGGAAGTCCTCATCTATATTAAAATTTTATATTAAAACTTTATATTAGAACTTTCTGACACATTTATAGTTGATCTGTCCTTTAGTGATTTTATGTTTAAAAAATGATTGCTGAGTACATATAACCTATTTCATTACTTGATTATTTTAGTTTATAAAGGGACCGATTTTATATGAAGGCAGCTACATCAATATCTATATTTAAACCCAAAGGTTGTAATGTTTGGAGCTTATATATCCATTTTGTTTCCAGTTTCCTTAATTCTAAAAGGTGATTTGGTTTTGATGGTGGAACACTATCTATAACTTGTACTTTTAAGGAACTAGGGTTGTGTCCATGACATTCTAAAAAATGTTTGGGGATGCTATGGTTAGTCATTTTTTATTTAATATTATAGATATGTTCATTTACTCGTCGTCTGATTTTTTGTTTTGTGCGGCCTACATATAATAGGCCACACCCACATTATAATAAATAAACTACATATATGGAGTCACAGTTACTCCTAAAGGAGATATTAAATGTTTCTGTGGACCCACTGTTTGAAAATGTTGGTGCTTTGTTAATATGTTTACACATATTACATCTTGTTTTGCCACATTTCATGGTACCCTTCCATTCACTTAACCAATTGGCCCCTGCTTTGATATTTCCATTCTCTTTATACTAATTTTTTGTGACTAATTTAAGTTTACTAGGGGCGAGTATATTCTTAAGACTCTTACCTTTCCTATATGTGATAATGGGTTTAACATCTAAATGTGGTCCTAACACAGGGTCAGATTTCAGTAATGACCAATGTTTTTTAAGTATCCTCTCTAAACACTTAGAGCCCTCATTAAATATTGTAACGAACCTTGGTGGGTCTGCTTTTTTCGATTGTGATTTTAAAAGCTTATTATGTATATATGCCCCTATTGGTTCCTGCCCTGATTTATTATTTTTAAAAAAACATATTAACAAAGCACCAACATTTCCAAACAGTGGGTCCACAGAAACATTTAATATCTCATTTAGGAGTAACTGTGACTCCATATATGTAGTTTATTTATTACAATGTGGGTGTGGCCTATTATATCTAGGCCGCACGAAACAAAAAATCAGACGACGAGTAAATGAACATATCTATAATATTAAAGAAAAAATGACTAACCATAGTATCCCCAAACATTTTTTAGAATGTCATGGACACAACCCTAGTTCCTTAAAAGTACAAGTTGTAGATAGTGTTCCACCATCAAAAAGAAATCGCCTTTTAGAATTAAGGAAACTGGAGAAAAAATGGATATATAAGCTCCAAACATTACAACCTTTGGGTTTAAATATTGATATTGATGTAGCTACCTTCATATAAAATCGGTTCCTTTATAAACTAAAATAATCAAGTAATGAAATAGGTTATATGTACTCAGCAATCATTTTTTAAACATAAAATCACTAAAGGACAGATCAACTATAAATGTGTCAGAAAGTTCTAATATAAAGTTTTAACATAAAAGTTTAATATAAGATATAGAAAATTCTTTTTATTGGGTAGTTTTTATTAGGTAGTATTTATATTAAATATGATAGATTATGTATTTCAGGATACTAAGTAACCCTTTATTAACTTTTTATTAATTAGAACTTTTTATTAATTAGAGTTTTTATTAATTAAAGTGTTTATTTATTCTAGTATCATTTGTATTGGTATTGATGTTATCAAATGTCAAAATATAGCAACATTTCAATTAAATTGTAATATTGTCCTATAGCATATTTATACACACTATTGCATGACAAGCATATATCTTATGTTATTATGTATCAAAATGATCAGATTAGTTTTATGTTTTTTATATATTTTTTTTATATACTGTCTGAACAACTGTTTTTAACATGTACTCACCGTGCTACAGATATATAATATGGGTTTGTGTATCACATTACAATAGAGGACTACCGTAATCGTAAGCCTATTTACACACCCACATATTAGACCAACACGATTGGCAGCAAATAAAAACACCCATTAGCTTTGTATGGCTGACAGCCCTTTAAATATCAAGGGCGCATTGTGACAAACAGACGTTGTTTATACCTTTGAAAAAGTGCGGCCACTGACCGGGAGAAACGTGTCAGGTACCAGTTGACAGGTCCTAGACGTCACTATCAAAGCCAAACTTGTCCTCAACAAGTCAATGAGCAGACAATCAGGGTATACGGAAAACCCTGTTAGACGCTTACGGCTTTAACAGCAGGAGACACTACCATCTTAGACTGCATTGTGAGGCGGGTGAGAGCTATACCTGAATGCTCTTTTATTTCTTTTATTCAGTAAGTGCAATATTATTTGCGTGCATATGTTTCAATAAGAATCTTCACTTGAGTCTTGCTGTGCGCTCTCTCTTTTTCTTCTATTTTACGTAACCATTTACGGAGCCGAGGTTGGGAATTACCAGGCTGGATTGGAGCAGCACAGAAAAGCACTTTTGACCTTTTAAAATTTAAAGCGACACTAACCAGATTCTACTAAACTTCAAACATCATCTTTACATCATCCACAGTATTTGGACATACTTGTGAGCTCCCTCTCTATATATACTTGAGAGTATTGGAAAGCTCTGTACGGACATTTCGTCAAGGTACTGTAAATCATAGTGGCATATACAATAACACTTTGCAGGTTTACAATTCAATAAGGTATTTATTTCAACATTTGTATCAGAATATCCCTTTGTATCATCATTGTATGATTGCTTTATCTAATAGTGTATGTGCATACATACATATATATATATATATATATATATTTTTTTTTTTTTTCTATGGTGAATCTGTGATCTTAAACTCCATCTATATGAGAGTAATAGTTATAATCAGTTAAATTCTTGTGTGTGTATATATATATATATATATATATATATATATATATATATATATATATATATTTATATTTCTTAGTAGGGTTCAAAATATAGCACAATTTACTTTTTTATAGTGTGACTTATTAGATCATGATTTAATTTGTATGAGTATGACAATGTATTATGCATCATTTCACTGGTTTGTTGTCACTATAGCAACATTGATGGTGTCATTTCCTGGGGGTGGGGTCTCTTTGCCTTTATAAATTTGGTTTGTTTGCTGTCTCTGTTGTCTGAGGAAGGGGAGTGTTTTGATCCCCAAAATGGCGTATAACTAAAGTATACACTTGGTATAATACCAGCGAGTGCGGACTCTTCGTTGTGATATATATATATATATATATGGCATAATTTTGCACATATTCTGAAATAAATGCAGATTAAAGCATGTGCTTCTATACAACAAATGTGTTTCATAACATCTGTTTAATTTGAAAGCACATTTCAAATACTCAGGAAGTCTCGGGATGTCATGTGATCATGATAATTTACTTGGGTGTAAAGTAGAATCCATTGTGTTGCGCTTTACTCATCTGTTTATTTTGGATTACCATCATTGTTCAACTGCCTGAGTTTTGATTTAGATAACTCATTCAATTTGTGCCCTTGATAGTGTATATAAGTATATGAGTAATTATTTTATGAAATTAAAAGTTTTAAGAGATCACTAGATATGGGGATTGTCAGTCAATTACTTTCAGACTCATCCTATCTTTTGTTTCATTGTTTTAGGAAACATAGGTAAATCTTTCCAAGGATATGTTCAGAATGATCTAATTGCTCAGTACCAGCTGGCTGATAAGCACTTTGTTATTATGGAAGAAGCAGCCCTTGTGTGTATATGAAATGGCAAAACATTCTGGACTACACAAAGAATAAAAAAATGATTTCCCCTTGAAAGATGCCAGACATATAATTTGAATTTTAACACTTGTAATGAAAAAATATATTTTTATGAGATAATACAGTCATGCTGAGTAATGCAATCTGATAAAGATGAAAATGTTAAATTAAATATCATCTTTCTGATCTTCTTTCCAGGTTATAACAATTTAACTTGTTTAAAAGGACACTAGAGTCATGTTTTTTTTATATACTTAGCATATTTCAGTAATTAGGTGCCACATATGAAAAGATCTATTTGGTTAGCAAAATGCACTATACAGTTTCTATGGCAATATCCTGCCATCTAGAGTAGCAGAAGTCCCTAATTTGAAGGAAATAATCATTTGTTTTATGTTTACTTGAAGGGACTTAGGCTACTTTGGAGCCTTAAAGGGACAGTCAACTCCAAAAAAAAAAATATTGTTTAAAAAGATAGATAATCCCTTTATTACAAAATCCCCAGTTTTGCACAGTCAACATGGTTATATTAATATACTTGTAACATCTGTGATTACCTTGTATCTAAGTCTCTTTTGACAGTCCCCTGATCCTATGGCTATTTATTATCTATTGACTTGCATTTTAGCCAATTATTGCTGTGTTGTGCATAACCCATGAGCGTGACCACAATGCTATCTATATGACCCACATGAACTTTCAGTTTCCTGTTGTGAAAAGCTAATAAAAAAAAGCGTGTGATAAGAAGCTGTATTAGCTTAGAAACAAGCAGAAAAGTAGATGTTTATATGTTATTAAGTATATTAATATATCAATGTTAGTTGTGCAAAGCTGGGGAATGGGTAGTAAAAGATTCAAACAAGGTTGGAAAACAGCACACCTCTTCTTAATTTAGGGGCACGGAATACCAGACTTGCCAATTCCTCTTATCCAAATAGCAACACAGAGACTCCAGCCTCCAATTTGGCAACAAAATACCTTTATTCTTTACATGGGGTCCAGAGAAAACAAAAATACAAGGTTTCAGGCCTTTACTAGGCCCTTAATCATAACAATAACAATTTTGGTGTTGACAGTCCCTTTAAGTAAATAAGTGAATGCCATCTTCTATTAACAGCTCATGTCATGCCTCTCTCTGTTTCTTGAGGGGATATAAGGGACTGTACAGAACTCCATCGACCCAACGCCCTGGGGTATAGATTGGACATGTGATCACCATTACCGATGCCTAGTTGAGGTAGGTGGTCACCATAATCATAGTGATCACCTCCAAACTAGATGAGCATGTGACCCCCTTATTCAGAAGAAACAATTTATCATTCCTCTACATATGTGTGTTGCTGTTGATCAGCAATCTCTATATAGATCACATGCATTTTACATGGAAATTAGACCCCTTTTTTTGAAAATGCAGACCCTATTCTTTTAAACCGCATACTGGTTTCCTGGATGATAGCCTCATACATCAGCATCAAGTGGGGGTGTCAGTCAGCCCAGCAGGTCTGTTGCTTCCCCCCCCCCAAAAAAATATATATACATATATATGAAATCAGTGCATTTTGTCACACATGATACAGATATGTGCTATATTGGGGTCATTCACAATCCTTTAGAAAACTTATCTTAATGATTTTAAACAGAAAAACATTAGGTTTGTGGAAATTCTTGTAAATAAATAATTTCATATGGTTTTTTTTTTAATTACTGTGATTGACTCCATTATTTTGGAGTGGGGTGATAAAAGGAGATTTCATAAGACAGCACAAAAAGTGAATACACCACTGATATCAACAGTTCATTGGAATTTGAAGTAATGCCATAATCTTAATTTTTTTCTATTTTTTAAATACTGTCATAGTATTTTATACGTGGTTGCAACATGATTTTGTTCATTTGCCTTGGTTAAACTATAAAAACTAAAAAACATGACTAGGTTTATTTAGCTGCATTTAATAAAAAGATCATATTAATTTTATCTAATTAATAAATGAAATATACTGATTATAACAGAGACAGATGTTATGCCCAATATAATTTTTATTGCACAAAACATAACTCTATAGCCCTTAAAGAAGTCCCAAGCTTGGGAAGCGAGATGTGAAGCGTCATTGTTACTGCAACATTCCAGCTTCATTCCAGATCTGCTAGGGAAAAAGAATAAGGGTTTTATTGTCAGATAGATTTGGCTAGGCATTAACTTACTGGATTATGCCAAATAGTTTACAGGATTCATTTCTCTATATTTTTAATGATGCCTTTTACACTTATGTGTTACAACAAAGTATTTAAAATATGTTAAAAATATGATCCTATTTTTCTTTTTAACATAATTCTGTTGCGGAAGTAGGAGAACCTGATATGGTTATCAGCCCAAGCTTATAAAAGGACTTTTATTCTCTTTTTCTTGCTGGGTGTAAAGTAGGGCACTTTGTTCAATAGCTGAATCAAGAAGATACTCTGGAGAGAGCAATACGAATATTTCAGTGTAGTAAATATGTTGTCTATATGATTTCTAATGTCACTAAGTTAGCAGTGAACAATTATTTTATCAGCAGGTTGACTTGAATATTTCTTCAGATGTCTGCTGCAACTCTGAATGAGATATAGCAAAATAATTCCATATGTTCGAAAAGAGGGCAGCGATAATTTACACCTCTGCTCATCTCTGTGCTAAAGCTGCACAGAAAAATATAGGAACTGAAGGAAAAAGCCTTTACCTTTGTACAAGTAACCCACACTCTTTTAGTGCTAAAATAATGACTTAGATTTTTTAGATGCTATTATAATTTCTTGCTATGTTTATATTTTTTATATTTTTATACAAAGATAATTTTTTTACGGGTCCAACAAGGAATGACAACCTATTAAGCCGCCACCTAATAAATATGAAATATATCAGTTGAAGGAGTCAAGTAATAGATGACTAAGAAAATAAGATAGATAGATAGGTAGATAGATAGAGACTATGGGGCCTTTCTATCAAGCTCCGAAAGGAGCTTGACGGCCTGTGTTTCTGGCGAGTCTTCAGACTCGCCAGAAACAACAGTTATGAAGCAGCGGTCACAAAGACCGCTGCTCCATAACCCTGTCTGCCTGCTCTGAGCAGGCAGACAGGAATCGCAACAATTCAACCCGATCGAGTACGATTGGGTTGATTGACACCTCCCTGCTGGCGACCGATTGGCCGCGAGTCTGCAGGGAGCGGCGTTGCACCAGTAGCTCTTGTGAGCTGCTGGTGCAATGCTGAATACGGCGAGCGTATTGCTCTCCACATTCAGCAAGGTCTTGCGGACCTGATCCGCACTGTCGGATCAGGTCCGCAAGACCTTTGTTAAATAGGGGCCAGAGAGTGGGATAAATAGGTAAAATAGTGTCTCATAATTTAGTTGTCATTAAATAGTAAAAAGGAGCTATTCAAGCTTACATTTAAATAAATATCACTTATTGCTCATCATCCTGTGTCACAGTAACTCAAAATAGCAAGCTTCTGAGACACTTTTCATCCCATGTGATCTGCACTATTAGAGATAAATAACACACACAGACATCCAAAGGCACCTACATGAACACACACACATTTCAGACATCTACAATCACACAAACACACATACAGACGTCAACAGGCTCCATCAAGAGGAGTTGCTTCTCTGTCTTCCTTCTCCCTTGGTTAGCCTAAGCCAGAGAATATGCACTTGTGCAGCCTTCCTGTACAAATATGGTGGCAGGTTTTCCAATACAATAACACTGTGGCAGACATCTTTGAAGTCTTGCCACCATTAAAGGAACACTGAACCCAATTTTTTTCTTTTGTGATTCAGATAGAGCATGCAATTTTAGGCAACTTTCTAATTTACTCCTATTATCAATTTTTCTTCGTTCTCTTGCTATCTTTATTTGAAAAAGAAGGCATCTAAGCTTTTTTTCTTGGTTCAGTACTCTGGACAGCACTTTTTTATTGGTGGATGAATTTATCCACCAATCAGCAAGGACAACCCAAGTTGTTCACCAAAAATGGGCCGGCATCTAATCTTACAGTCTTGCATTTCAAATAAAGATACCAAGAGAATAAAGAAAATTTGATAATAGGAGTAAATTAGAACGTTGCTTAAAATGTCATGCTCTATCTGAATCACAAAAGAAAAAAATTGGGTACAGTGTCATTTTAAGGCAATCTCATACACATTCTATGTACTGTGATCCATCTTTTTCCAGTGTGGGGGGCACACATAGGGGCCAGAGATTATGTAAATGGGGTCCAAGCACCCATGGTAGAAATGCTACTACTGACTGAAGGACCAGACGGGTCCCTAGATCTAAGGGCCCAGTAGTTACACCTCAGCCCAAGGGACAAGACACAGGTTTACTCAAAATTACAGATAGAAAGGGTTCATTTTGCAAGTATATACTTAATTGCAGACAACAGGAAGACACTTAATAAAAAGACACATGCAGAGCACAAGAACAGTGCAATTTTGATATAAGACGTATTAATCTATATATGCTCCTTACCCACCCAGGGTGAGGTTGTCTAAAGCAGCCACAGATCAATTCTACACTGAATGCAAATGTGGACGGGGCAAAGGCAACTGTCCACAGTCCACAACTGTCCCCGGGTCCACCAGACAAATGCCCTGTATGCCCCAAGGTCAGTCCTAGCCTGTAAACTACACACCTACAAACATTTCCTGGATTATTTCTGTGACAGGGAGGTGAAGGGACTTGTGGACAGTTGCCCACTACTGCTGTTTTGTGGGTCAGACTGTTATAGGGTGGGGTGGGGCAGGGGATTTGCTGAGGGGTCTGGATAAGTCTTGGGCAGGAAAGTCATAATCTGGGTGTGTCCTGGACAGAGGCTGGAGTGTTCTCTAAAACCAGGATATTTGCCCTGATGCTGTGGGCAGGAAAGTGGACAGACCCCCACAACCCAGATCCAGGACTGCCAGGAGGTCTGAAATTATATATTAACAAAAGTATTTCATGATCATAAACAAAGTAGTATGGGGAGCACATTAGCCAAAACAAACCAGGTCAAAATCTTATTGAGAGGCTAATAGCAGTTAGTTTCTTGGGAACTAGGTGATATAAGCTTATTTCAAGGTTGGTAATAAATTATACATAGAGTTTGTGGTCTTATAGGATCTTTCAAATATATTAAATAATATATCTTAATTAATAAAGTTTAGGAGCAAAGTATTTCTCATATATTGAGGATTATCAGGCCACGGGTTACATTAGCGGCTAGTGGTTTCAGAAGTAAACCGTATAAAATTGTATGAGCATTTATTTGCAGAATGTGTACCTAATACATGGAATATAATCATTGTATTGGCGGTAAGGATAAATAGATTAAAGGGATAGAAATGTCAAAAATGAAATGTTCATAAATGCATTTCAATTTGAAATAGAAGCACTTTTGCAATATATTTCCATTAGCAAAAAATGCTTCTAGTAAAAGGAATTACTGTTTTTCTGCGGCATACACATATATCCAGTTAAGGCCTATGCACCAATACTCAAGCTCAGAGAGCTGAAGATGTCCTTTATTGCTTTCGTGAAGACCTCATTTGTGTCATATAAGCCATCACTGACTCTCTAAGAAGGTGTGGTGTTTGAATACTGGTGCATGGGCCCTCATAGGATATGTACGTATGCCACAGAAAAACAGTAATACATTTTACTAGAAGCATTTTTGAGAATGGAAGTATATTGCAAAAATACTTCTATTTCACTTTAAAATGCACCCATGCACATTTCAATTTTGACATTTCTATCCCTTTAAGGAAATTGAAACATTGGGGTATATTTAACATAGTGCGAGTGGACATGATACAATGTAGCGTATCATGTTCGCTGCACATCGATAAATGCCGACAGCATGCTGTCGGCATTTATCATTGCACCAGCATTTCTTGTGAACTGCTTGTGCAATGCCGCCCCCTGCAGATTTGCCGCTAGCAGGGGTGTCAATCATACTCTAGAAAGAACAACATCGTCATACTTATTATTTGTCACCAAAGCAATGTTTCTAAGTTTTAAATGAACAAGTTAATGCTATTATCCTTAGTAATTATTATTATTATTTTTTTTAACACAGAACGAGGCACTAAAGGACATCTCGACCTTACAGAACTAATTGGAGTCCCGCTTCCACCATCCGTCTCCTTTATCACTGGATATGAAGGGTTTCCAGCTTACAGTTTTGGACCAGAATCAAATATTGGCCGTCTTACAAGATCATTTATACCCCAACCTTTTTTCAGAGAATTCGCAGTTATTGCTACAGTGAAACCTAACAGCAATCACGGTGGAGTATTATTTGCCATAACTGATGCATTTCAAAAAATTATCTACTTGGGTCTTAGATTATCATCTGTGGAAGATGGTACACAAAGGATTATCATGTACTACACAGAGCCAGGTTCTCAGATTTCCAGAGAGGCAGCTTCTTTTAAAGTACCAGTTATGACAAACAAGTGGAATCGTTTTACAATGACTGTTATAGGGAATGAAATAGTGTTGTACATGGACTGTGAAGAATATCACAGGGTTCCATTCCAAAGATCAGCAGAAGGTTTGACGTTTGAACCCAGTTCTGGTATTTTTGTTGGAAATGCTGGAGCAACTGGTTTGGAGAAGTTCACTGTAAGTACATTGTACTAGTATTATATGTTTACTAAGATATGTCAATTGTTACCTTAAAGGGACATAAAACACTGTAAGATTGTAATATAGCATGTTAAATTGTGCATAAAAAATATTATTATCAATTACTTTTTTTGCCCCATTTTCCTGTAATGTAAATTGGAAAATTATAGGCTTTCCAAATTCTATGAGAATCGGAAGTGCATACTCCATAGTTCACAAGCAAAGCCTGCTATATTTCACACATTCATTGTTTGATCACTATAGAGCTCTTTTTTTTAATGTAAATGTCTTGGCAGAGGGGAGAAGATAAAATACTGCAAATGAATACAGGTTTTGCTGACAAATGACACTAACAAGTAAAGGTAACATGTCCATATTAGCTTCTTGAAATAACTTGAGAGGCGTGTGTGTGTATATGGGGGGGGGGGGGGGTTGTCAATTAAAAACCAACTGCAGTTAAATGTTAATGTATATAGAAATTTGGTTGTTATGTTAATGCAGGACGTGACTTCACAAAAGTCTTGCAATTAAATAATGTTTCATGTTGCTTTTAAGGACTATTAAATACAGTAGAATTGTATAACCAAAAAGTGCATAACAAAGAGATAATGCAATAGCCCTTATTTTAAATTTTAAATGACCTGGAGATTTTTTTTCTGACACATTTCAAAATTTACTTCAGTTTGCCAGCCCCTTTTACCATGTGACAGCCATTAGCCAATCACAGACTCATATAAGTATACATTGTGAGCTTACACATACTCAGTAGTAGCTGGCGCCTCAGAATGTGTGAATTTTAAAATAATGGGCACATTTTAATAATGAAAGTAAATTGGAAGGTGTCCTAAAACTGCATGCTCTATCTGAATCAAAAAAGTGTAATTTCGATTTTAGTGTCCCTTTTATTTTTGTTTCCTGTTTTTCTATTTGCCTTTCTGACCATGGCATAAAAGATGGCTCCTGTGTTTCTAAACTGTGAAATGATAAAGAGGTCTTGTCTTGGGAGTATGTGAAGCATATTTATTACCATGCACTTTTGAGATTTATTTCCTTGTTTCAAACTTATGTACTGTAGCTCTATAAACCACTGTGATATTAATTTGTAAATGTAGGCACATGTGGCATGTAGGTACCAGCTGGTAGATGGTACTTTATCACAGTGGTCTAGATTCACTCACATTGATCATAGTGACAAGATACAACACAATGAGATTAGAGACAATGCCCTAGATTCATAAAGACTCATAGGGTTGCAGGGTTCCCTTGTAAAGGTGAGATGCTTAAAATACATTGAGCATCACTTTAGATCTACAGATTTTTTTTTAGTGGCTATTGCTGATTGGCATCTTGGTTTACAGCAATTTACATATGATAGCTTTATTGTTATTATTATTCGAAAGATTGTGCAGTTTTAAATAACTTTCCGATTCACTTCTGTAATAAAAAATCATTTGTTCTCTTGATATCCTTTTATTGAAGAGTAAATCTAAATAGCCTGATAGCATGCACGTGTCTTTAGTACGCTAAGTCAGCAGTGTCTTGCAACATTGTTTGTAGCAGCTTTATACACTGTAAACACTTCCATAGCTTACTAAAGACACCCTTCTTAGCTCCTATGAAACTAGGTAGATTTACTTTTCAACAAAGGATACAAAAAGAACAAAAAACAAAATTGATAATAAAAGTAAATTGGAACGTTGTTTAACCCCTTGAGTGCTAATGACGGCTCTGAGCCGTCACAGAGTTTCCCACTCTGGTGCTAATGACGGCTCAGAGCCGTCACTAGCACTCTCCCAACTTGAGGGAGATCTGGGGGCTCCCACCCGCTCCTACCCCGGCGATCGGTGCTGCATAATGAAAGGCATCGCCGGGGCTTTCGTTTTGCGTGGTGACGTCATGCGCAATAAACGTGATGACGTCACCGCGCAACTTTATTTAACATTAACAATGTTAAATATAGGAGCAGGGGGCATGCTGCTTAGAAGCCTGTATCTCAGGCATCTAAGCCGCTACAGACCCCCAAGACCCACCGTTGGAAAGGTAATTGCCTAACCTTTCCAACGGTTTAAGTCTTGGAGGTCTGAAATAAATGGAAAAAAAAAGTAAAAAAACTCAAAGGGTTAAAATTGCATGCTCTATGTGGATATTGAAATTTTGATTTATTGTCCCTTTTACAGTCAAATAATTACTTTAATGCAGGGTTCTTGCATAATCATCCTTTACATTTTAAGAAACTGATCTTAACTGTACAGTAAACTCTTTGATTGTATTATAAAGTATTGAATTACGTTTAGTAAAAATGCAATATATTTGCATTATGTATTTTTCATTCTGGTTTACCAATTCTGAGAAATGGAACTGCACATGACAGACTTTCTAAGCCTAAAGGCTGTGACACACTGCAAGCGGAGCGGCGTGCAGCATGTAGATGCGGTTTTGCGCGCTCAGTGTGTCCTGCCTTTTCATCTCTGAGCACTCTGCTACGTCAGGTCGCGTAGCTGACGGCTCAGAGATGAAATATTTGATCTTCAGAAGCGATGAGACACAGAGCGAAGCAGCTGCTTTGCCTCGCGTCGCATCTCTTCCAGGGTGTCACAGCCTTAACCCTTTCACATCACTGTTCCTAATTGTCTTTACCAGAGAAATATTTTTAAAACTAAAACAGTGATCATTTTTAATAGAAGCATTTTTGCCGGTACATGTATATTGCAAATCTGTTTCTATTCAAAGATGTAATAAATCTATGTACATTTAAATTTTGACTGGAATGTCCCTTTAACAAATTGAGTCATTACCAGATGGTACAACCACCTTAGGCTCTCTGAGCAAGTGTTGTGTTTAGAATGCTGGTGCACGGTTAATACTTAAATACATATTTGAAACAGCTAAAACTTTTTGTTTTGGCTGGAATGTCCCCTTTAATTCATTAAAAACATTTTAAACTCACCTATTATATTAAAGTATTGCAAGACTGCAGAAAATTTTTATAATTACACAGTGTTCACTGTCCCTTTAATGCTCAGTCCTAGAACTGTCTGAAACATCTGACTGCTCCCTGCTTTAATTGTAAGCAAAACAACATAACTGGGGGAAGTATTATAAATATAACTATTCATTAGCCCCTTCTTCCACCCTATCTGCCTCCAGTCAATTATAAACTTTATATTGCTGTGAATTCATAACATATTTACTAGGTGTGGTGTATTGGCATAGAGTTTTATTTCAGTGTTTTGTCACTGCAGAAAGCCAAAAGTTACTATTATTTAGGAAGGAACTGGCAGTTTGATTGCAGGTTTCCATTATGCACTGGCACTAGTTAGAATGAAGGAATAGCCATGGTTTCCTGGAGTTATTCAGGAATGTGTGAAACTAAGGATAAGAAGCCAGTTACAGTAGGAGGAAAGCTCGAATGAGCTTTCTTTCATAGGAAAATGATGAGCTGGCATTTACCTTAAAAAGGAAGTGCAAATCTCTAACTATTCTAAGGTCTTTTATTGGAGCATAGGTGTTCATAGATGGAAAAGCAAGACAGCAAACAAACAAGAACCACGGTGTGCGGCTGCGCGGAACCAGAACCAGATGCAAGAGAAAACCATCCAATCAGAGGTTCATGAAACTGAGTGCCGTAGCAGTGGGTGATCAGCCTGATACCAAGAGGCTTAGACGAAAGGATGCAGGCACTGCTCAGTGTGTTGAAAATAAAAATACAACTTTTATTAGGGTTCTAAAAGTACAAACAATCCAAACGAATGGCAGACACACAGACAAGAGGGACAGACGGCCTGATACGTTTCGCGCCCCCTAGTGGCGCTTAATCATAGGCTGACATGTATGAGAATGGGTGTCCCTTATTTAGGGATTTGTTAACCCCTTCCTCACAATACAAAACACAGTTAAAAACAATGTAATAAAAAATTATATTTTATTGTATTTATTAGCCTAATAAAGGTTGTATTTTTATTTTCAACATACTGAGCAGTGCCTGCATCCTTTCGTCTAAACGAAAAGCAAGACAGGTTTAGTACCCCAAACCCCACTTATTACACATATCCAGCAAAAGACCCAGCAACCCAGTCACTTTGCAATCTAAATGGGCTTTAAACAGTTTAAGAAAGCTTAAAAATTTGCTAAAGGTAGCATACGCTGTCTGCATTTAACATTGCACAAGCATTTCTTGTGAAATGATTGTGCAATGCCACCCCTTGCTCACTCGTGGCCAATCGGCCGCTAGCAGGGGCCGTCAATCATCCCTATTGGATCGGAATGATTTCAGTCCACCACCTTTTAGGTGGTGAAGTTAAGGAGCAGCGGTATTCCGACCGCTGCTTCTTAACTTACGTTTCTGGCGCACTCGAAGCGATGGGGCGTTGATGCAGCATCCGCTGCTCTTTTAATCGTCCCCTTTGTCTCTTTTTTTTAGTGGTGTCAAATATAGGGGGATGGGACTTTTACTATGTTTATTATCAATTAAAAATACATAGTTTAAAACAAATTAATATTTTGACATGAAAAATAAGTTATCCAGTTTTATAAGCACATCAGAATAACTCCTACCCGGGTTTCGGTGGTCTGTTCTTCCTGCCACTCTTCCCACACATTAATGTCTTATTTTTACAAAGTGAAAACCAGGACCTACCCCCCCCCCCCCCCCAGGACTACTTTGACACCACTCCCAGATAGTCCCAGATAGTTTGCAGAGGACAGATATTGCAGATATGATTTATCCACTAAATTTTCAGAAAACAACCAAAAGCACTGTTGGCCCTAGAGTGAACAAAATTTCAAGCTGTCACATTTTCAAACAGAGCAAACTTTTTTTTTATCCAAAATATTTTTTTAAACACACATATAAGCACTAAAACAGAAGGGAGGCACCAAGCAGTACACAAATGAATGCTCATAACATTACAGAGCAAGTGTTTCTTATAGCAATTTTAAATGTTTAGAACAAATCAAGGTTCTTATAGTGGAACACTTTCAAACTGTTTCTTTAAATGCAATATGCCATATGTATATAAGTGTCCTCTTTTAAAGCTGCAATGTGACATCAATCACCGACTATCCATCAAAAAGTGTGAAATGCACATTTTTAAAATTAGTTAAAAATATATATATATATCATTGTAAAAAAAAATTATTTTTTTTTAGTAAGCCTTCAAAATCTAGCCAAAATGTATATTTTTTTAATAGAATTATGCTGTTTTGCAAATAGGTTGAATTTGTTTTGCTTATTAATAAATTTCCAGTGTTATAGATAATAATATAGACCCAACAGGAGCTTTCAATATTTTGCAATCTCAGTGTGAAACTGATCACATGATATAATTAGCTGGATTTTCTTAAAGATCATAATCACTAAACTAAGCGGATAAAACATCTGCTAAAATTCTTCTCATACTTTTGTTCATCTGTTATTCTAATTACTAACTGTCTCCAACTGTGAGTTTATTAGAGGTCTGTAGATGAGCGATATTGTGTCATTTTACCAATTTTATGCTTAGTCAATCTCAGTTTAATATTTGTAAAGAAGCTTTATTTTATTGGGTTAGTTAAACAGGATGAAACAGAAAATGTTTAAAGGGACACTGAACCCAAATTTTTTCTTTTGTGATTCAGATAGAGCATGCAATTTTAAGCAACTTTCTAATTTACTCCTATTATCAAATTTTCTTCATTCTCTTGGTATGTTTCTTTGAAAAGCAAGAATGTAAGTTTAGATGCCGGCCCATTTCTGGTTAACAACCTGGGTTGTCCTTGCTGATTGGACAGCACCAATAGACAAGTGCTGTCCATGGTCCTGAACCAAACATTTGCTGGCTCCTTAGCTTAGATGCCTTCTTTTTCAAATAAAGATAGCAAGAGAATGAAGAAAAATTGATAATAGGAGTAAATTAGAAAGTTGCTTAAAATTGCATGCTCTATCTGAATCATAAAATAAAAAAAATTGGGTTCAGTGTCTCTTTAAATATTATCCATCTTGCTTCAACCTATCATCAGAACTTTCTCCACTATTGGTAATATTTTGTTGTCCAGGAAATTAATTTCCTTTAATTCCGCTGAGTTAGAAAACAATAACTTTCAGCCCTTTTTAAAATGCAACTACTAATGGATCTCAGTGTTTTTTTAATATGTTGCTGTATTTCTAGAAGGATATTTCTATAGACATAAAATAAAATTATATATTGGAGTTGATTAGAAACGTTTGATTGTTTTTTGGCAGATAATGATTTCTGAACTTTTCTCGGTATTGTCATAGCATTTTATTTTTTATCACAATCCTAAAATGCTTCTGATATTAATACCATTGAAGATCTAAATCATTAATTTCAAATAACAACACAAAAACAATATCTGAATGGTTAAACAAACCTGCAGGATTAATGACAAAGAAAATGTTGATTTTGTGGGCTTAGTAATTATATCACAGGTCGACGGGCATTTATTGATCTCTTTTAATATTATGTAGTGACGCTAATAGGTGATGTGTGCTCCAAAACCATCGTATAATATAAAAGGCCAAGTGTGTTTGTCCGAAGCGGTCATGCACAGTAGAGACAGCGCGAGGACAAACACACCTGGCCTTCAACACACTGACCTGGCATCTGGGGCCGACTGTGCATAACGGGGGCTGGGCCAGGCATGACATGGGCGGGGTGGAGCGTGCAGTGGGCGGGACCGGGCATGTCATGGGTGGGGCCGGGTGTGCCGTGGGTGGGAGAGAGAGAGCTCAAAAGGGGGGAAATAGAGAGAGAGCAAAAGAGGGGGGATATAGAGAGAGCAAAAGAGGGGGGATAGAGAGAGCAAAGGAGAGGGAGAGAGACAGCAAAAAGAGTAAAAGAAAGGGGAGAGAGAGAGAGCAAAACTGAGAGGAGAGAGCGCAAAAGAGAGGGGGGAGACAGCAAAAGAGGGGGATAGAGAGAGCAAAAGAGAAGGAGGAGAGAGGGCAAAAAAGAGGGGGGAGAGCGCAAAAGAGGGGGATAGAGAGAGCAAAAGAGAGTAGGAGAGAGAGAGCACAAGAGAAGGGGGAGAGAGAGAGCAAAAGAGAGGGGAGAGAGAGAGCAAAAGAAAGGGGAGAGAAAGCAAAAGAGGGGGGATAGAGTGAGCAAAAGAGGGGGGATAGAGAGAGCAAAAGAGAGGGAGGAGAGAGAGCGCAAAAGAGAGGGGGGATAGAGAGAGCAAAAGAGAGGGAGGAGAGAGAGTGCAAAAGAGAGGGGGAGAGAGAGCAAAAGAGAGGGGGAGAGAGAGCAAAAAAGAGGGGAGAGAGAGCAAAAGAGAGGGGGAGAGCGCAAAAGAGGGGAGAGAGAGAGCACAAAAGAGAGGGGGGAAAAGAGAGGAAGGGAGAGAGAGCAAAAGAGAGGGGAGAGAGAGCAAAAGAGAGGGGGGAGAGAGAGAGCAAAAGAGGGGAGAGAGAGAGTAAAAGAGAGGGGGGAGAGCGCAAAAGAGAGGGAAGAGAGAGCGCAAAAGAGAGGGGGGAAAGAGAGGGGGGGGAGAGAGAGCAAAAGAGAGGGAAGAGAGAGAGCAAAAGAGGAGGATAGAGAGAGAGCAAAAGAGGGGGGGGAGAGAGAGAGCAAAAGAGGGGGGATAGAGGATAGAGAGAGCAAAGGAGAGGGAGAGAGACCGCAAAAGAGAGGGGGAGGGAGAGAAAAAGAAAGGGGAGAGAGAGAGCAAAATAGGGGAGATAGAGCAAAACAGAGGGAGAGAGACAGCAAAATAGGGGGGGAGAAAGGGGAGAGAGAGAGAGCAAAAGAGAGGAGAGAGAGAGCAAAAGAGAGGGGGAGAGTGCAAAAGAGGGGAGGGAGCGTGCAGTGGGCGGGACCGGGCATGTCATGGGTGGGGCCAGGTGTGCCGTGGGTGGGAGAGAGAGAGTTCAAAAGGGGGGAGATAGAGAGAGAGCAAAAGAGGGGGGATATAGAGAGAGCAAAAGAGGGGGATAGAGAGAGCAAAGGAGAGGGAGAGAGACAGCAAAAAGAGTAAAAGAAAGGGGAGAGAGAGAGCAAAACTGGGAGGAGAGAGAGCGCAAAAGAGAGGGGGGAGACAGCAAAAGAGGGGGATAGAGAGAGCAAAAGAGAGGGAGGAGAGAGGGCAAAAAAGAGGGGGGAGAGCGCAAAAGAGGGGGATAGAGAGAGCAAAAGAGAGTAGGAGAGAGAGAGCACAAGAGAAGGGGGAGAGAGAGAGCAAAAGAGAGGGGAGAGAGAGAGCAAAAGAAAGGGGAGAGAAAGCAAAAGAGGGGGGATAGAGTGAGCAAAAGAGGGGGGATAGAGAGCGCAAAAGAGAGGGGGGATAGAGAGAGCAAAAGAGAGGGAGGAGAGAGAGTGCAAAAGAGAGGGGGAGAGAGAGCAAAAGAGAGGGGGAGAGAGAGCAAAAAAGAGGGGAGAGAGAGCAAAAGAGAGGGGGAGAGCGCAAAAGAGGGGAGAGAGAGAGCACAAAAGAGAGGGGGGAAAAGAGAGGAAGGGAGAGAGAGCAAAAGAGAGGGGAGAGAGAGCAAAAGAGAGGGGGGAGAGAGAGAGCAAAAGAGGGGAGAGAGAGAGTAAAAGAGAGGGGGGAGAGCGCAAAAGAGAGGGAAGAGAGAGCGCAAAAGAGAGGGGGGAAAGAGAGGGGGGGGAGAGAGAGAGCAAAAGAGAGGGAAGAGAGAGAGCAAAATAGGGGGATAGAGAGAGAGCAAAAGAGGGGGGAGAGAGAGAGCAAAAGAGGGGGGATAGAGAGAGCAAAGGAGAGGGAGAGAGACCGCAAAAGAGATGGGGAGGGAGAGAAAAAGAAAGGGGAGAGAGAGAGCAAAATAGGGGAGATAGAGCAAAACAGAGGGAGAGAGACAGCAAAATAGGGGGGGAGAAAGGGGAGAGAGAGAGAGCAAAAGAGAGGAGAGAGAGAGCAAAAGAGAGGGGGAGAGTGCAAAAGAGGGGAGGGAGAGCATAAGAGAGGGGGGAGAGAGAGAGCAAAAGAGAGGGGAGAGAGAGAGCAAAAGAGAGGGGAGAGAAAGAGCAAAAGAGAGGGGAGAGAGAGCAAAAGAAAGGGTATAAAGAGAGCAAAAGAGAGGGAGGAGAGGGAGCGCAAAAGAGAGGGAGGAGAGAGAGCAAAAGAGGGGGGAGAGACAGCAAAAGAGGGGATAGAGAGAGCAAAAGAGAGGGAGGAGAGAGGGCAAAAAAGAGGGGGAGAGTGCAAAAGAGGGGGATAGAGAGAGCAAAAGAGAGTAGGAGAGAGAGAGCACAAGAGAAGGGGGAGAGAGAGAGCAAAAGAGAGGGGAGAGAGAGAGCAAAAGAAAGGGGAGAGAAAGCAAAAGAGGGGGGATAGAGTGAGCAAAAGAGGGGGGATAGAGAGAGCAAAAGAGAGGGAGGAGAGAGAGCGCAAAAGAGAGGGGGGATAGAGAGAGCAAAAGAGAGGGAGGAGAGAGAGTGCAAAAGAGAGGGGGAGAGAGAGCAAAAGAGAGGGGGAGAGAGAGCAAAAAAGAGGGGAGAGAGAGCAAAAGAGAGGGGGAGAGCGCAAAAGAGGGGAGAGAGAGAGCACAAAAGAGAGGGGGGAAAAGAGAGGAAGGGAGAGAGAGCAAAAGAGAGGGGAGAGAGAGCAAAAGAGAGGGGGGAGAGAGAGAGCAAAAGAGGGGAGAGAGTAAAAGAGAGGGGGGAGAGCGCAAAAGAGAGGGAAGAGAGAGCGCAAAAGAGAGGGGGGAAAGAGAGGGGGGAGAGAGAGAGCAAAAGAGAGGGAAGAGAGAGAGCAAAAGAGGGGGATAGAGAGAGAGCAAAAGAGGGGGGGGAGAGAGCAAAAGAGGGGGGATAGAGAGAGCAAAGGAGAGGGAGAGAGACCGCAAAAGAGAGGGGGAGGGAGAGAAAAAGAAAGGGGAGAGAGAGAGCAAAATAGGGGAGATAGAGCAAAACAGAGGGAGAGAGACAGCAAAATAGGGGGGGAGAAAGGGGAGAGAGAGAGAGCAAAAGAGAGGAGAGAGAGAGCAAAAGAGAGGGGGAGAGTGCAAAAGAGGGGAGGGAGAGCATAAGAGAGGGGGGAGAGAGAGAGCAAAAGAGAGGGGAGAGAGAGAGCAAAAGAGAGGGGAGAGAAAGAGCAAAAGAGAGGGGAGAGAGAGCAAAAGAAAGGGTATAAAGAGAGCAAAAGAGAGGGAGGAGAGGGAGCGCAAAAGAGAGGGAGGAGAGAGAGCAAAAGAGGGGGGAGAGAGAGCAAAAGAGGGGGAATAGAGAGAGCAAAAGAGAGGGAGAGAGACAGCAAAAGAGAGGAAGGAGAGAGCAAAAGAAAGGGGGGAGAGAAAGCAAAAGAGGGGGATAGAGAGAGCAAAAGAGAGGGAGAGAGACAGCAAAAGAGGGGAGAGAGAGCAAAAAAGAGGGGAGAGAGAGCAAAAGAGAGGGGAGAGAGACAGCAAAAGAGAGGGGGAGAGAGCAAAAGAAAGGAGGGAGAGAGCAAAAGAGGGGGATAAAGAGAGCAAAAGAGAGGGGGAGGGAGAGAGAGACAGCAAAAGACAGGGAGAGAGAGAGCAAAAGAGAGGGAGGAGAGCGCAAAAGAGAGGGAGGAAAAGAGAGGGGGAGAGAGCAAAATAGAGAGAGAGAGAGAGAGAGCAAAAGAGAGGGAGAGAGAGCAAAAGAGAGGGGGAGAGCGAAAGCAAAATAGAGAGAGGGGGAGAGAGAGCAGAAGATAGGAGGGGAGAGAGAGCAAAAGAGAGGGAGGATAGAGAGAGAGCAAGGGGTGGAACCACTGTATTGCAAAAAATGGCCCCGGTAACGGACTTTAGGACTAGTAGAGATATATTTGAATGTCTTTTTAAGGGACTATAACAGGGTCATTATCTATATAGTGGACATTTTTGTCTGTTGGGTTATTAAGCTGACTAATTATTTATTATTTATTTTCTTACTTTAAATTATTGTGTGTGTAGTGTGTGTATCTGGGGACCCTCCATCATTTCCATAACTTGTATATGTGTCATTACGTATCAAAAATGTGTATTGTGATCAGAAAAACAGGGTTAACGTATTAAGTATAGGGCCATTTATTTACAGAAAAAAAACATGCAAAAAAGCACTTCAGATAAAGAAAATGGTTGATTTTGATCACAACATTCAAAGCGGCTCATTTGTAGCTGATAACATGTCAATAATTATCAAATGACGATAGTGATCAACCCATAGAATTTTACAACTAATGACAATTAGATTTGTGGTTGTGTTCTGTGTTACAGATTGATTTGTGGTAACCACAACATGACTAGAGAAGGGTGAATTTCAGTTTATTCTGTAATAATATTTAAATAATTGAATTAAATATTTATTTTACCAGTGTCTTGTCTCTGTAGACACTATAACGCTTGAATTGATATATTAATATTTTAATTATGAATATAAATAAATAACCTGTACAATTTAGTATACTAATGTAATTTTGAATGTTGATTCCCACAGACTTACATTGATGTTTATGAGAATCAACATTTGAATGCTACATTATTTATTATAGTAACAAAACAAAACACAACAAATGTTGAATTGGTAATGGAAAAATAAACCCAAAATGTGTGTGTGTGTGTGTGTGGGGGGGGGGGGGGGGGGGTGGGGGGAAATAACATTTTCTTTTTGTTACTAGAAAGTACTGGATAAAATAATGTGGATCTCCCATAAAGAAGAATTAGCCCATCTTTTAAGGTTCTAAATTCTTGAGAACAGCAAAAACCGACCCCTTCATTAAATGTGTAGAAATAACCGATTTATATAAAGAGGGTTGCATACCCATGTAACAAAATAAAATGCAAATGGAATTATTTCATCTATGATATAGGATTTCAATTAGAAAAAGTTTTTTTTTTTACCAAAAATATCAGTGTGAGGCCATCAGAAAGATAGTACAGTACTATAATCATAAAGGTAATATTTGTTATTTTAAATAAATATAGACTATTATTTGCATTTTAGACACAAAAACTAAACCATAAACACAGGCAGAAAAGATTGCGACTTACAGGCAGAGAAACCTATACATTTTTGATAATTGTATATATTTTTTTAAAATATTAATTAAGAAGTATGGATTTTAGAATAAGTTTGGATTTTAGAATAAGTTTGGATTTGGGGATTTGTACTTGTAAAGTGATTTTTAATTTAAAAATATAACATTAGAGGAATTATCTTTGTTATTATCATTTACCTTAAGGAATCCGTTGGAAGCCCTTCTCATTAATTGTTATTATGTTCGATATTTGTATGTTTAGTCTTATGCTCTATTCTAGCGGCAAAACCACAAACACACAGTCGGTTACGCCATTATTAGTTATGTTTAAATGTTTTTATTTTATGTGCTGCAAAGCATTATCTTTTCCTTTGACGTATAAACTATGTAATATAACTCAACCATGAAACGCAAAAGATACAAGCATAGGGTTAACAAAGGACAGGAAATATAATTTGTATCACAGAGTTTTCTGTACCTAAAGCATTATCTGTATTTAGAAGCTCACACTGTTCATTGTGTAACATAACAAAAAAAAGTCTGAGTTCCTGTTTTAACAAAAAAGGCAAAATGCATTTTAGACTTGAGTGACCTAACTTTTTATGAACTTGTGTTTACATGTCATGGGGATAAAGCATAATGCATGAAGCCAATGACAAGATATGAATCACTCTTTATATTGTACATCCAGTATTAACACAAAGCACTAGCATCAAGTCCTTTGTCAAGTGGTGAGATGAAAGCTCTATTGGGCTTATGGGTGGTCTGATTCCGACCTGTTAACACATGTTGCAAATAAACTACTAGAGGTTACTTTTTACTCACTCTGGATTGACATAAATATTATTAAATAACAATACTTTAAACAATTAATTCAAAATGTGGTTTCACCATTGGTGGTAATGTTGTTCTGTTGCCTAGACATATATTTAAATATTGACCTTGTAGTGAGGTTAATGCAACTCAATGGACTAGACTCAAAAAGACTGGTTTATGAAACTAAGATCTTGCTGAAAAAAAAATTGCCACAACATGGCCACTCAAAAATGGCAAAATTAAAAAAAATAAAGAAATTTGTAACTGTCCTTCGTCAGAGGCAGTTGTGGGACGAGGTCTGCCCAAAAGGACAGGGACAGGGAATAGTAATTTTTACCTTTTTACCCTCCACCTCAGCCCAATGGGGATCCAAAATAGAAGATTAGTGTGGTTTGCACACCTTGTATCCCCCGTAGAGCAACCAGTGAGGTTAGTTTTGTACTGGCAATCACTAGAAAATCTCTTTTTTGGTGGTTCAGTAGTTTTAGAGATCATTAGGGTCATGTTTTAGGAGGTGTTATGAGAAATATTTAGCCAGGCCTATAACCCAAATGGCTAAACATTTATGCTTTGGCTAAGATATTCTATGGCCCTCTATAACCTTTTTTAAAACAATAAGAAATAACCTCTTCTGCATGAATTTTGTTTAAAATATAGATGTTGTTGTTTTGGTCATGATCAGTATTTGTTCTAGACATTGAAGTGTGTTGTGTTTAATACACAGGTACAACAAATGTGCATCGTTTAATTTACAGGGACATTATAGTGATAAAATAAAATTCTGTAATTTTTTGGAGCATGTCATTTTATCACTAGCTACACTTAAACACATAAAGTACTGCTTGGGAGTGGTGTGCTTCAGTACATTCCCTGGAATTCAGATCCCTGAGCCACCTACATGTTGCAAAGTGATTGTTTGATATATGCAGCAGCTCATTTATATCTATCCTTAAAGGGACAGTCAAGTCAAAATGATATTTTCATGATTCAGATAGGGCATGCAATTTTAAACAACCTTCCAATGTTCTTTTATCATCAAATTTGCTTTGTTCTCTTGGTATTCTTTATTGAAAGCTAAACCTAGGTAGGCTCATAAGCTGATTTCTAAGCCGTTGAAGCCGCCTCTTATCTCAGTTCATTTTGACAGTTAGATAGTGCTAGTTCATGTGTGTCATATAGATAACATTGTGCTCACTCCCATTGAGTTGTTCATGAGTCAGCATGGATTGGCTAAAATGCAAGTCTGTCAAAAGAACTCAGATAAGGGGGCAGTCCGCACAGGCTTAGAAACAAGGTAATCACAGAGGTAAAAAGTGTAATAATATAACAGTGTTGGTTATGCAAAACTGGGGAATAAGTAATAAAGGGATTAACTATCTTTTTAAACAATAACAATTTTTAAGTCGACTTTCCCTTTAACTGACTACCACAAAGGTTATAAAGAAGCTTATCATAATGGCACAATGAAAACTTTACTTTGAATAATTTAAAAACATTTATTTTGTATGCAGATACTTTGCAATACAATGATTTGATTTCTGATATATATATAAAACATGAGTTTAATGCCTCTTTAAGTAGAGAAGCTTGAATTTTACAAGTTGATGACATTATATATTGTATTTAAAAAGAAAAAAAAGCAATTATAGTCAAATAAATAGAAAAGGACTTTGGGGTAGATTTATCATAGTGCGAGCGGACATGATACGATGTAGCGTATCATATCCACTGCACATTGATAAATGCTGATATCATGCGCTGTCGGCATTTATCATTGCACCAGCAGTTCTTCTGAATTGCTGGTGCAATGCCACCCCCTGCAGATTCTCGGCCAATCGGCCGCTAGCAGAGGGTGTCAATCAGCCCAATCGTATTCAATTGGGTTGATTTCTCTCCGCGGCCTCAGAGCAGGCAGACAAGTTATGAAGCAGGGGTCTTTAGACCGCTGCTTCATAACTTCTGTTTCCGGCCAGCCTAAAGGCTCGCGCGGAAACAGGAGCATCAAGCTCCATACGGAGTTTGATAAATCGGCCCCTTGGACTCATTGCCTTGTTCCGCATCCTTATAGCTCTAAAATGTGTGTACTAGTTAAACCATACAGTTTATAGAGTAACCAGAACTATACATTTTAAAGGGACATTATTAAAGGGAAATTAAACACTTCAAGATTTTAATATAAATTGTTTAATTATTTATATAAAAACAACTTTTCAATATACTTTCATTATTTTTTTTTCTCCTTTCCTGTAATTCAATTCTGAATAGTGGGTTTTTTAAGTCATGATAAACATGGAAGTGCAGACACAGCTGTATTCCTCACAGTCATTGGTTACACACTCTAGTCAGCCATTTATAACCATTCCTAATTGACCTCAGCAGAAAAGGTAACCTAAATTACAATATGACGGCGCCCACTGTTTTATGGACATCCATTTTACCCTTATTTTTTCAGTATTTTAACAACTAATCTAATTTTTAAAAATACATGTGCAAATTATTCTCAGGCTAACCTTTGCTCTGAATACATAATTCAATTAGTGATTTATATAGGGATAGATTATAAGCGGAGCGCATAATATTGCTTCCGCGAAAGTGATATTTGCACTCAACTTAGTAATACCAGCGCACGCTAATATGCACGGAAGCATTGCGCTTACCAGAGAGCGCTTCTATAGGCACCAATGGGAGCCTCGTTCTCTTGCCGCCAGACACGGCATGAGAACTAGTGCAGCAAAGGGGGTGAGACGCGTAGTGATGGGCAGCAGATTGTAAATATATATGTATATGCTTATATACATAAATACTTATGCGTTAATATGTGTATAAACACATATTAATACATATATATATATATGTATATAAGCATATACATATATATTTACTGGGGACACACAGTCCCCATATACCGCAATATATAGGCACTTTTCACCCACAACCGCTTCATTTAACCCCTAAAAACTGCTTAGTGCAGTTGTTTCTCTTGTTAAGTGTATCCAGTCCACGGATCATCCATTACTTATGGGATATTAACTCCTCCCCAACAGGAAGTGCAAGAGGATTCACCCAGCAGAGCTGCTATATAGCTCCTCCCCTAACTGCCATTACCAGTCATTCTCTTGCACCCAACGAATAGATAGGATGTGTGAGAGGACTGTGGTGATTATACTTAGTTTCATACCTTCAATCAAAAGTTTGTTATTTTATAATAGCACCGGAGTGTGTTATTCCTTCTCTGGTAGAATTTGAAGAAGAATCTACCTGAGTTTTTCTATGATTTTAGCCGGAGTAGTTAAGATCATATTGCTGTTTCTCGGCCATCTGAGGAGAGGTAAACTTCAGATCAGGGGACAGCGGGCAGATTAATCTGCAAAGAGGTATGTAGCAGCTTATTATTTTCTGACAATGGAATTGATGAGAAAATTCTGCCATACCGATATAATGTAAACTCAGCCTTAAATGCAGTAGCAGCAACTGGTATCAGGCTGTCATGTATGTATATTTTACACTTCAGTATTCTGGGGAATGGCACTTCACTGGAATTATACTGTATGCATAAAACTTTAGCCTAATTTGCAGGGACTAGCAACAGGCTTTTTAATAACACTCAATTTATTAATGTTAAACGTTTTTTGCTGGCATGTAAAATCGTTTAATTTTCTGAGGTACTGGGTGAAAAAATGTTTTGGGCACTATTTTTTTCCACTTGGCAGTCGTTTTATTTAATTTATGACAGTTTACTGATCTCTCTCACTGTTATGTGTGAGGGGGAGGGGCCTTTTTTGGCGCTTTTGCTACGCATCAAAAAATTCAGTCAGAAGTTTATTGTCTTCCCTGCATGATCCGGTTCATCTCTACAGAACTCAGGGGTCTTCAAAACTTGTTTTGAGGGAGGTAATCACTCACAGCAGAGCTGTGAGATTGTAGTTGACTGTGATAAAAAAACGTTTATTTCTGTATTTTTTTTTTATTTTTATTTTTTTTCTGCTATCAGGGTTAGTTATCCTTTGCTAATGGGAGCAATCCTTTGCTAAAATTGTGTTTTTTACAAAGATTTGATGCTATAACTTTTCAGTTTATTAATTTTCAACTGTCATAACTTTTTCTGTGCTTCTTATAGGCACAGTACGTTTTCATATTATAGTAAATTACTTGAAAAGTATTTCCAAGTTGCTAGTTTATTTGCTAGTGTGTTAAACATGTCTGATTCAGAGGAAGATATCTGTGCTATATGTGCTAAAGCCAAAGTGGAGCCCAATAGAAATTTATGTACTAACTGTATTGATGCTACTTTAAATAAAAGTCAATCTGTACAAATTGAACATATTTCACCAAACAACGAGGGGAGAGTTATGCCGACTAACTCGCCTCACGTGTCAGTACCTGCATCTCCCGCTCGGGAGGTGCGTGATATTGTAGCGCCGAGTACATCTGGGCGGCCATTACAAATCACATTACAGGATATGGCTACTGTTATGACTGAAGTTTTGGCTAAATTACCAGAACTAAGAGGTAAGCGTGATCACTCTGGGGTGAGAACAGAGTGCGCTGATAATATTAGGGCCATGTCAGACACTGCGTCACAATTTGCAGAACATGAGGACGGAGAGCTTCATTCTGCGGGTGACGGTTCTGATCCAAACAAACTGGATTCAGATATTTAAAATTTTAAATTTAAGCTGGAAAACCTCCGTGTATTACTAGGGGAGGTGTTAGCGGCTCTGAATGATTGTAACACAGTTGCAATACCAGAGAAAATGTGTAGGTTGGATAAATATTTTGCGGTACCGGCGAGTACTGACGTTTTTCCTATACCTAAGAGACTTACTGAAATTGTTACTAAGGAGTGGGATAGACCCGGTGTGCCGTTCTCACCCCCTCCGATATTTAGAAAGATGTTTCCAATAGACGCCACCACACGGGACTTATGGCAAACGGTCCCTAAGGTGGAGGGAGCAGTTTCTACTTTAGCTAAGCGTACCACTATCCCGGTGGAGGATAGCTGTGCCTTTTCAGATCCAATGGATAAAAAGTTAGAGAGTTACCTTAAGAAAATGTTTGTTCAACAAGGTTTTATATTGCAACCTCTTGTATGCATTGCGCCTGTCACGGCTGCAGCAGCATTTTGGTTTGAGTCTCTGGAAGAGACACTTGAATCAGCTCCATTAGATGAGATTACACACAAGCTTAAAGCCCTTAAGTTAGCTAACTCATTTATTTCAGATGCCGTAGTACATTTAACTAAACTTACGGCTAAGAATTCCGGATTAGCCATTCAGGCACGCAGAGCACTGTGGCTAAAATCCTGGTCAGCTGACGTTACTTCTAAATCTAAATTGCTTAATATACCTTTCAAAGGGCAGACCTTATTCGGGCCCGGGTTGAAAGAAATTATCGCTGACATTACAGGAGGTAAAGGCCATGCCCTGCCTCAAGACAGAGCCAAACCTAAGGCTAGACAGTCTAATTTTCGTTCCTTTCGTAATTTCAAAGCAGGAGCAGCATCCACTTTCTCTGCACCAAAACAGGAAGGAGCTGTTGCTCGCTACAGACAAGGCTGGAGACCTAACCAGTGCTGGAACAAGGGCAAGCAGGCCAGGAAACCTGCTGCTGCCCCTAAGACAGCATGAATCGAGGGCCCCCGATCTGGGAACGGATCTAGTGGGGGGCAGACTTTCTCTCTTCGCCCAGGCTTGGGCAAGAGATGTCCAGGATCCCTGGGCGTTAGAGATCATATCTCAGGGATACCTTCTAGACTTCAAATTCTCTCCCCCAAGAGGGAGATTTCATCTGTCAAGGTTGTCAACAAACCAAATAAAGAAAGAGGCGTTTCTACACTGCGTACAAGATCTTTTATTAATGGGAGTGATCCATCCGGTTCCGCGGTCGGAACAAGGACAGGGGTTTTACTCAAATCTGTTTGTGGTTCCCAAAAAAGAGGGAACTTTCAGGCCAATCTTGGATTTAAAGATCCTAAACAAATTCCTAAGAGTTCCATCGTTCAAAATGGAAACTATTCGGACAATTTTACCCATGATCCAAAAGGGTCAGTACATGACCACAGTGGATTTAAAGGATGCTTACCTTCACATACCGATTCACAAAGATCATTACCGGTATCTAAGGTTTGCCTTTCTAGACAGGCATTACCAGTTTGTAGCTCTTCCATTCGGATTGGCTACGGCTCCGAGAATCTTCACAAAGGCTCTGGGTGCTCTTCTGGCGGTACTAAGACCGCGAGGAATTGCGGTAGCTCCGTACCTAGACGACATTCTGATACAAGCTTCAAGCTTTCAAACTGCCAAGTCTCATACAGAGTTAGTACTGGCATTTCTAAGGTCGCATGGATGGAAGGTGAACGAAAAGAAGAGTTCTCTCTTTCCACTCACAAGAGTTCCCTTCTTGGGGACTCTTATAGATTCTGTAGAAATGAAGATTTACTTGACAGAAGACAGGTTAACAAAGCTTCAAAATGCATGCCGTGTCCTTCATTCCATTCAACACCCGTCAGTAGCTCAATGCATGGAGGTGATCGGCTTAATGGTAGCAGCAATGGACATAGTACCCTTTGCACGCCTACATCTCAGACCGCTGCAATTGTGCATGCTAAGTCAGTGGAATGGGGATTACTCAGACTTGTCCCCTACTCTGAATCTGGATCAAGAGACCAGAAATTCTCTTCTATGGTGGCTTTCTCGGCCACATCTGTCCAGGGGGATGCCATTCAGCAGGCCGGACTGGACAATTGTAACAACAGACGCCAGCCTACTAGGTTGGGGCGCTGTCTGGAATTCTCTGAAGGCTCAGGGACAATGGAATCAGGAGGAGAGTCTCCTACCAATAAACATTCTGGAATTGAGAGCAGTTCTCAATGCCCTTCTGGCTTGGCCCCAGTTAACAACTCGGGGGTTCATCAGGTTTCAGTCGGACAACATCACGACTGTAGCTTACATCAACCATCAGGGAGGGACAAGAAGCTCCCTAGCAATGATGGAAGTATCAAAGATAATTCGCTGGGCAGAGTCTCACTCTTGCCACCTGTCAGCAATCCACATCCCAGGAGTGGAGAACTGGGAGGCGGATTTCTTAAGTCGTCAGACTTTTCATCCGGGGGAGTGGGAACTTCATCCGGAGGTCTTTGCCCAAATACTTCGACGTTGGGGCAAACCAGAGATAGATCTCATGGCGTCTCGACAGAACGCCAAGCTTCCTCGTTACGGGTCCAGATCCAGGGATCCGGGAGCGGTTCTGATAGATGCTTTGACAGCACCTTGGACCTTCGGGATGGCTTATGTGTTTCCACCCTTCCCGATGCTTCCTCGATTGATTGCCAGAATCAAACAGGAGAGAGCATCAGTGATTCTAATAGCGCCTGCATGGCCACGCAGGACTTGGTATGCAGATCTAGTGGACATGTCATCCTGTCCACCTTGGTCGCTACCTCTGAAACAGGACCTTCTGATCCAGGGTCCCTTCAAACATCAAAATCTAATTTCTCTGAAGCTGACTGCTTGGAAATTGAACGCTTGATTTTATCAAAACGTGGTTTTTCTGAGTCAGTTATTGATACCTTAATACAGGCTAGGAAGCCTGTTACCAGAAAGATTTACCATAAGATATTGCGCAAATACTTATATTGGTGCGAATCCAAGAGTTACTCATGGAGTAAGGTTAGGATTCCGAGGATATTGTCTTTTCTACAAGAAGGTTTAGAAAAGGGTTTATCCGCTAGTTCCTTAAAGGGACAGATTTCAGCTCTGTCCATTCTTTTACACAAACGTCTGTCAGAAGTTCCGGACGTTCAAGCTTTTTGTCAGGCTTTAGCTAGGATCAAGCCTGTGTTTAAAACTGTTGCTCCACCATGGAGTTTGAACTTAGTTCTTAATGTTTTACAGGGGGTTCCGTTTGAACCCCTTCATTCCATTGATATCAAGTTGTTATCTTGGAAAGTTCTGTTTTTAATGGCGATTTCCTCGGCTCGAAGAGTCTCTGAGTTATCTGCCTTACATTGTGATTCTCCTTATCTGATTTTTCATTCAGACAAGGTAGTTCTGCGTACTAAACCTGGGTTCCTACCTAAGGTGGTCACTAACAGGAATATCAATCAAGAGATTGTGGTTCCATCTTTGTGTCCTAATCCTTCTTCGAAAAAGGAACGTCTGCTACACAATCTAGATGTAATCCGTGCCCTGAAATTTTATCTACAGGCAACTAAGGATTTTCGACAAACGTCTTCCCTGTTTGTCGTTTATTCTGGTCAGAGGAGAGGTCAAAAAGCTTTGGCTACCTCTCTCTCCTTTTGGCTTCGTAGCATAATACGGTTAGCCTATGAGACTGCTGGACAGCAGCCTCCTGAAAGAATTACAGCACATTCTAATAGAGCTGTGGCTTCCACTTGGGCCTTTAAGAATGAGGCTTCTGTTGAACAGATTTGCAAGGCTGCAACTTGGTCTTCTCTTCATACTTTTTCCAAATTTTACAAATTTGACACTTTTGCTTCTTCGGAGGCTGTTTTTGGGAGAAAGGTTCTTCAGGCAGTGGTTCCTTCCGTATAAAGAGCCTGCCTGTCCCTCCCGTCATCCGTGTACTTTAGCTTTGGTATTGGTATCCCATAAGTAATGGATGATCCGTGGACTGGATACACTTAACAAGAGAAAACATAATTTATGCTTACCTGATAAATTTATTTCTCTTGTAGTGTATCCAGTCCACGGCCCGCCCTGTCACTTTAAGGCAGGTAATTTTTCCATTAAACTACAGTCACCACTGCACCCTATGGTTTTCCTTTCTCTGCATGTTTTCGGTCGAATGACTGGTAATGGCAGTTAGGGGAGGAGCTATATAGCAGCTCTGCTGGGTGAATCCTCTTGCACTTCCTGTTGGGGAGGAGTTAATATCCCATAAGTAATGGATGATCCGTGGACTGGATACACTACAAGAGAAATAAATTTATCAGGTAAGCATAAATTATGTTTTTAATTATTATTTAAAAATGCTAATATTTTTATTTATAAAAAGTCACTACACATTTTTTGGGGGGCAATTGGGGCACATTTAAAAAATTAACCAGAGGTCTGTAATGGCTGGTTATTTATTGCGCGCCCCGTAAATGGACGAATGTGGCCGTTTACAGCCCACAATAAATTAGCGCTCCATTTGTAATCTAGCCCTTAGTGTTTAATGTCCCGTTAAGTATCCCATCAGTTGTTTTTGCTATAACCTGCAGTCTGGTTCATTTAGCAAGAAAATACAGGTCAGTGTTGGGTCACATACAGTGTCCGGAGTTCATACTCAGTTACACCAGGCACATTGAGGGTCAGAATCATTAAATATGCTCCTGCTGGGCTGTGTGGTATTGAATCAGTGCCAAACCGCATTTGTAAAAGATAAGCTGCCAAGCCTAACAAGCTCATACTTTGCCAGAACAAAAAAAAAAATAATAATAATGAACACACTGAAGATAATCCGTGTGACTACAGTTTAGTAATGTAGCGCTATGCCTCTCTTTTTTTTTAAATTTTATTTTAAAATGACATTGTTTTAGGTACAAAAACTAGACAAAAAGACTCAAGTTTATACAAGTATTCAAGAATTATGAAATAACCTATGGTAACCAGGTTCATAGATACTACAGAGGGTTTTCACTGTTATGGCGACATTAAGTTCAAAATTCACGGAGGCTTGTTTCATAGTTTTCCGTTAGTGGGTGATCTTGCCATTAACATGTATACTTGTGTAAAGTGCCCCAATACATGATATCTCGCACATTAAATGAGAACCAATAGCAACGAGGAAAAGCAATAACATCTGCAGCAGTTAAAACATACTCCAAAACGTATATGTTCTTAAAGGGACACTCTAGGCCAAAATAAACCTTCGTGATTCAGATAGAGCATGTCATTTTAAACAATTTTCCAATTTACTTTTATCATCAATTTTGCTTTGTTCTCTTGGTATTCTTAGTTGAAAGCTTAACCTAGGAGGTTCATATGCTAATTTCTTAGACCTTGAAGGCCACCTCTTTTCAGAATGCATTTTAACCGTTTGTCACCATTAGAGGGTGTTAGTTCACGTATTTCATATAGATAACACTGTGCTCGTGCACGTGAAGTTATATGGGAGCAGGCACTGATTGGCTAAACTGAAAGTCTGTCAAAAGAACTGAAATAAAGGGGCAGTTTGCAGAGGCTTAGATACAAGCTTATCACAGAGGTTAAAAGTATATTAATATAACTGTGTTGGTTATGCAAAACTGGGGAATGGGTAATAAAGGGATTATCTATCTTTTAAAACAATAAAAATTCTGGTGTAGACTGTCCCTTTAATTGTACAATATTTACATATCTGTTTTATTAGGGTAAAGTATTTTCCCTGGATAAAACGAGAGGTGTCTGAAACCTCACAGAAGGCAAAAATGGGCTTGCCATGGTCAAAACAAACATAGCGATCAATAAATAAAAAATGCCAGAGACAATCTAAAAGGAAGGTGATTTTAACCATACAATTGGGACCATACCCCACTACCAATTAAAATTAATCTTAAGAAAATAAGAAATCACAATCCTGCCAAGTTCAGCCCACTGACATCACAATCTGGGCTGCATCTAAGCACTCTGCTGAATAACATTGAGAGTTTGTTGAAGGCAACAAGTGAGCCTTTTGTGATTGGACACCATATCCAGGCCAGATTATGATGTTATCAGCGGGCAGAGCTTCGCAGCCATTTCAAAGTGGTCAGAAAGAATATTCCTTTTAAAATAACTTTTCTCTTGTTAAGTGTAGTCAGTCCACGGGTCATCCATTACTTATGGGATATATTCTCCTTCCCAACAGGAAGTTGCAAGAGGATCACCCAAGCAGAGCTGCTATATAGCTCCTCCCCTCACATGTCATATCCAGTCATTCTCTTGCAACACTCAACAAAGAAGGAGGTCGTGAGAGGAGTTAGGAGTTTTTTAATTAGTTATTCTTCAATCAAAAGTTTGTTATTTTAAATGGCACCGGAGTGTGCTGTTTTTTCTCTCAGGCAGTATTGGAAGAAGAATCTGCCTGCGTTTTCTATGATCTTAGCAGACGTAACTAAGATCCACTGGCTGTTCTCGCACATTCTGAGGAGTGGGGTAACTTCAGAAAAGGGAATAGCATGCGGGGTCCCCTGCAAATGAGGTATGTGCAGTAAAATATTTTCTAGGAATCGAATTGACTAAGAAAACACTGCCGATACCCATATGATGTAAGTACAGCCTAAAATGCAGTAGTAGCGACTGGTATCAGGCTGGTAAATGTATACACAGTAGAGTTATTTTCTATGGAATAGATTTTGACTGAAAAAATACTGGTAATACTGTAATAATGTATGAGCCTTAACTGCAGTAGAAGCGACTGGTAGCAGGCTTAGTGATAACTTTACACAACAGATGAAATGTTGTTTTTTTTTTTAAAACGTTTACTGGCACGTTAATCGTTTTGTGAGGTAAATTGGGCATGATTTTTTCCACATGGCTAACGTATATTTCTGCATAGAAACCGTTATAGCTGGTCTCCCACTGTGTAATATGACTGGGAGGGGCTTTGTGTTAGCGCCTTGTTGCGCAGTTAAAATTCAATCATAGTCTTCCTGTTTCTTCCTCCTTGATCCAGGACGTCTCCGGAGAGCTCAGGGGTCTACAAAATTTATATTTGAGGGAGGTAATCAGTCACAGCAGACCTGTGACAGTGTGTTTGACTGTGATAAAAAACGTTAACTGTTAATTTGTTTATCCGTTTTTGGGTATTAAGGGGTTAATCATCCGTTGCTAGTGGGTGCAATCCTCTGCTGATTTCATACATTTAATGTAAAATTTGGTTGCTATAACTGAATTTGTTAATTGTTATTTCAACTGTAATTGTCTTTTTGTGTTTTAAAAGCGCAGCAGCGTTTTTTCACATTGCTGGAAAATTTTCTGAAAGTAATTTCCAGGCTTGCTAGCCTCATTGCTAGTCTGTTTAAACATGTCTGATACAGATGAATCTGCTTGTTCATTATCTTTAAAAGCCAATGTGGAGCCCAATAGAAATATGTGTACCAATTGTATTGATATTACTTTAAATAAAGGTCAATCTTTACCGGTAAAGAAATTATCACCAGACATCGAGGGGGAAGTTATGCCGCCTAACTCTCCTCACGTGTCAGTACCTGCGCCTCCCGCTCAGGAGGTGCGTGATGTTGTGGCGCCAAGTACATCAAGGCCCTTACAAATCACTTTACAAGATATGGCTAATGTTATGAATGAAGTATTATCTAATTTGCCTGAGTTAAGAGGCAAGCGCGATAGCTCTGGGTTAAGGACAGAGCGCGCTGATGACACGAGAGCCATGTCCGATACTGCGTCACAATTTGCAGAACATGAGGACGGAGAGCTTCATTCTGTGGGTGACGGATCTGATCCAGGGAGACCGGATTCAGAAATGTCAAATTTTAAATTTAAGCTTGAGAACCTCCGCGTATTGCTAGGGGAGGTGTTAGCGGCTCTGAATGATTGTGACACGGTCGCGATCCCAGAGAAGTTATGTAGGCTGGATAAATACTATGCGGTGCCGGTGTGTACTGACGTTTTTCCTATACCTAAAAGGCTTACAGAGATTATTAGCAAGGAGTGGGATAGACCCGGTGTGCCCTTTTCCCCTCCTCCGATATTTAGAAAAATGTTCCCAATAGACGCTACCACACGAGACTTATGGCAGACGGTCCCTAAGGTGGAGAGAGCAGTTTCTACTTTAGCTAAACGCACCACTATCCCGGTGGAGGATAGTTGTGCTTTCTCAGATCCAATGGATAAAAAATTAGAAGGATACCTTAAGAAAATGTTTGTTCAACAAGGTTTTATATTACAGCCCCTTGCATGCATTGCGCCCGTCACTGCTGCAGCGACTTTCTGGTTTGAGTCTCTAGAAGAGGCCATTCGCACAGCACCATTGGATGAGATTATGAACAAGCTTAAAGCACTTAAGCTAGCTAATGCATTTGTTTCGGACGCCGTTGTGCACTTAACCAAACTAACGGCTAAGAACTCCGGTTTTGCCATCCAGGTGCGCAGAGCGCTATGGCTTAAATCCTGGTCAGCAGATGTGACTTCTAAATCTAAATTGCTTAATATTCCTTTCAAAGGGCAAACCCTATTCGGGCCTGGTTTGAAAGAAATTATTGCTGACATTACGGGAGGTAAGGGTCACTCCCTTCCTCAGGATAGAGCCAAATCAAAGGCCAAACAGTCTAATTTTTGTGCCTTTCGTAATTTCAAGGCAGGAGCAGCATCAACTTCCTCCGCTCCAAAGCAGGAAGGAACTGCTGCTCGTTTCAGACAGGGTTGGAAAAGCAACCAATCCTGGAACAAGGGCAAGCAGGCCAGAAAGCCTACTTCTGCCCCTAAGACAGCATGAAGGAAGGGCCCCCTATACGGAAACGGATCTAGTGGGGGGCAGACTCTCTCTCTTCGCCCAGGCTTGGGCAAGAGATGTCCAGGATCCCTGGACGTTGGAGATCATATCTCAGGGATACCTTCTGGACTTCAAAGCTTCTCCTCCACAAGGGAGATTTCATCTGTCAAGGTTATCAACGAACCTAATAAAGAAAGAGGCATTTCTACAATGTGTGCAAGACCTCTTAGTAATGGGAGTGATCCACCCAGTTCCGCAAACGGAACAAGGGCAAGGGTTTTACTCAAATCTGTTCGTGGTTCCCAAAAAAGAGGGGACCTTCAGACCAATCTTAGACTTAAAGATCTTAAACAAGTTCCTAAGAGTTCCATCGTTCAAAATGGAAACTATTCGAACTATCCTACCCATGATCCAAGAGGGTCAGTATATGACAACAGTGGACTTAAAGGATGCCTACCTTCACATACCGATTCACAAGGATCATTATCGGTACCTAAGGTTTGCCTTTCTAGACAGGCATTACCAGTTTGTAGCTCTTCCCTTTGGGTTAGCTACGGCCCCGAGAATTTTTACAAAGGTTCTGGGCTCACTTCTGGCGGTACTAAGACCGCGAGGCATAGCGGTGGCTCCGTACCTAGACGACATTCTGATACAAGCGTCGAGTTTTCAAAATGCAAAGTCTCATACAGAGATAGTTCTTGGGTGGAAAGTGAACTTGGAAAAGAGTTCTCTGTTACCACTCACAAGGGTTCCTTTTCTAGGGACTCTGATAGATTCTGTAGAGATGAAGATTTACCTGACGGAGTCCAGGTTATCAAAGATTCTAAATGCTTGCCGTGTCCTTCATTCCATTCCAAGGCCATCAGTAGCTCAGTGCATGGAAGTGATCGGCTTAATGGTCGCGGCTATGGACATAGTGCCATTTGCGCGCCTGCATCTCAGACCGCTGCAATTATGCATGCTAAGTCAGTGGAATGGGGATTATTCAGATCTGTCCCCTCTACTGACTCTGGACCAGGAGGCCAGAGATTCTCTTCTCTGGTGGTTGTCTCTGGTTCATCTGTCCAAAGGAATGACTTTTCGCAGGCCAGATTGGATGATTGTAACAACAGATGCCAGCCTGCTGGGCTGGGGCGCAGTCTGGAACTCCCTGAAGGCTCAGGGATCGTGGACTCAGGAGGAGAAACTCCTCCCAATAAATATTCTGGAGTTAAGAGCAATATTCAATGCTCTTCTAGCTTGGCCTCAGTTAGCAACACTGAGGTTCATCAGATTTCAGTCGGACAACATCATGACTGTGGCTTACATCAACCATCAAGGGGGAACCAGGAGTTCCCTAGCGATGTTTGAAGTCTCCAAGATAATTCGCTGGGCAGAGTCTCACTCTTGCCACCTGTCAGCGATCCACATCCCAGGCGTGGAGAACTGGGAGGTGGACTTTTTAAGTCACCAGACTTTTCATCCGGGGGAGTGGGAACTTCATCCGGAGGTCTTTGCTCACCTGATTCAGCGTTGGGGCAAACCAGAACTGGATCTCATGGCGTCTCGCCAGAACGCCAAGCTTCCTTGTTACGGATCCAGATCTAGGGACCCTGGAGCGGTGCTGGTAGATGTTCTAGCAGCCCCTTGGGTTTTCAAGATGGCTTATGTGTTTCCTCCGTTTCCGTTGCTGCCTCGATTGATTGCCAGAATCAAACAGGAGAGAGCATCGGTGATTCTGATAGCACCTGCGTGGCCACGCAGGACCTGGTATGCAGACCTAGTGGACATGTCGTCCTGTCCTCCATGGTCTCTGCCTCTGAGGCAGGACCTTCTAATTCAGGGTCCTTTCAACCATCCAAGCCTAATTTCTCTGAGACTGACTGCATGGAGATTGAACGCTTGATTCTATCAAAACGTGGTTTCTCGGAGTCGGTTATTGATACATTAATACAGGCTCGGAAACCTGTTACCAGAAAAATTTACCATAAGATATGGCGTAAATATTTATATTGGTGTGAATCCAAGAGTTACTCATGGAGTAAGGTCAGGATTCCTAGGATATTGTCTTTTCTACAAGAGGGTTTAGAAAAGGGTTTATCTGCTAGTTCCTTAAAGGGACAGATTTCTGCTCTGTCTATTCTTTTACACAAACGTCTGGCAGAAGTTCCAGACGTCCAGGCTTTTTGTCAGGCTTTAGCTAGGATTAAGCCTGTGTTTAAGACTGTTGCTCCGCCGTGGAGCTTAAACTTGGTTCTTAAAGTTCTTCAAGGTGTTCCGTTCGAACCCCTTCATTCCATTGATATTAAACTGTTATCTTGGAAAGTTCTGTTTTTGAGGGCTATTTCCTCGGCTCGAAGAGTCTCTGAGTTATCTGCCTTACATTGTGATTCTCCTTATCTGATTTTTCATTCAGACAAGGTAGTTCTGCGTACTAAACCTGGGTTTTTACCTAATGTAGTTTCTAACAGGAATATCAATCAAGAGATTGTTGTTCCATCATTATGTCCTAATCCTTCTTCAAAGAAGGAACGTCTTTTGCATAATCTGGACGTAGTCCGTGCCCTGAAGTTCTATTTACAGGCAACTAAGGATTTTCGGCAAACTTCTTCTCTGTTTGTCGTTTATTCTGGACAGAGGAGAGGCCAAAAGGCTTCGGCCACCTCTCTCTCTTTTTGGCTCCGTAGCATAATACGTTTAGCCTATGAGACTGCTGGACAGCAGCCCCCTGAAAGAATTACAGCTCATTCCACTAGAGCTGTGGCTTCCACCTGGGCCTTTAAGAATGAGGCCTCTGTTGAACAGATTTGCAAGGCTGCAACTTGGTCTTCACTTCATACCTTTTCAAACTTTTACAAATTTGACACTTTTGCTTCTTCGGAGGCTGTTTTTGGGAGAAAGGTTCTACAGGCAGTGGTTCCTTCTGTTTAAGTGTTCCTGCCTTGTCCCTCCCATCATCCGTGTACTTTAGCTTTGGTATTGGTATCCCATAAGTAATGGATGACCCGTGGACTGAATACACTTAACAAGAGAAAACATAATTTATGCTTACCTGATAAATTTATTTCTCTTGTAGTGTAGTCAGTCCACGGCCCGCCCTGTCTTTTAAGGCAGTTCTAAATTTTGATTAAAACTCCAGTCACCACTGCACCCTATAGTTTCTCCTTTCTCGTCTTGTTTCGGTCGAATGACTGGATATGACATGTGAGGGGAGGAGCTATATAGCAGCTCTGCTTGGGTGATCCTCTTGCAACTTCCTGTTGGGAGGGAAAATATATCCCATAAGTAATGGATGACCCGTGGACTGACTACACTACAAGAGAAATAAATTTATCAGGTAAGCATAAATTATGTTTTTCACCATTCCTGCTGCATGATATAGAAAAGGTGCAGGAGGCTATTTGCAGCTTAATCTAAGGTAAGACCAATGACCAAGATCAATCACCAAGGTGTAGACTGTCCCTTTAACCATAAACATAAAATACACTTTCTGACAAGCAATATTACAACTATATGAACGCTCTCAAAATTCTTAAGCTAAATGTCCCAATTGATAAAAAGAGATTGCGTAATATCTAGTTCAAAATGAACCCCAAGATTTGAGTCTACCACTGGACCTTCTCATCAGAATAGCCTCATTTTGGGACATAGTCAATAGTAATGCATTCCATTCAGATGAGGTTTGTGACTAACACTGCTGAATGGATATGGGGCAGGTTTAGCTTGGGACCTGCAGTGCTCTTTAACGTTAACTATGTGTTTAACCCCTTTGCGGAGGTTAAACACATAGCATTACAGTGTCGCTAGTGTTAAAGTGATATACTCTATCAGATTAGAATTTGTCATTTTAACACTATAATGGCCCTTTAATGGTGCTGTCCAGAACTACTGCACTCAACAGGTGATTTGCTGTATTTGGCAAGTGGTTATATTAAATGAAGGTGGGTGAGGCTTCTGTATACTAGCTTGGTCCACCAGGTGATTGCTGGATTTGCCCAATGACCAAACAGGGGCTGGATGCATTGCCATTCTCTACTCACAACTTTAAGACTAAATACCCAAATTAGGAAATGTATTATTTTATGGGATAGTATTAGAAGTACTAAAGTGATCTAACTAAGTGGTGAAATTATGGAATCTACCATCCTGCCTAGTTTTAATACTTTTTAAAACATATTTATGATCTAATTGTGTAACTTTTTTTCAATTGAGTATAGTGACCAATATCAGAGTGGGTGTTAAATTGTACCTGCCGGTATAGTTTTTAAATGTATGCAGTATAAATAGGAGAGTGCTATATAAAGTAATTATCTGACAAATTTCCAATTTACTTCTCTTATCAAATTTGCTTTGTTCTCATGATATTCTGTGTTGAAGAGATACCTAGGTAGGAATCTGGAGCACTATGTGGCAGGAAATAGTGCTGTCATCTAGTGCTCTTGCAAATGCATAACATGCTTGCATACGTCCCTGCAGTTTAACAAAAGATCCCAAGAGAGCGTTGAAAAATTGATAATAGAGGTAATTAAAATTGCATGGTTCTAAATGAATTGTTAAAGAAAATTTGTGGGTTTCATATCCCTTCAATGTGATGGATTGGTGATAATACAACATACAGACTGCAGTACACAGGATTTAGTTACTAAACAAAGCATGTGCTATATAGAGGACTGTTACTTTCTGGAATACACAGTGTGCACTAACAGTTTTAGAGTCAATTTGGAGACATAGAGAATATAGCATATAATAGATTGTATTGTAAATACAAAGATAATGAGAGTACAGACAGTAAGAGGCAAACACATTTAAAATGAAAGAGATGCGTTTCGGACAAAACAGCAGCTGTACTTATATTGCAAGTCAGATTTATTGACAGGCAGCAGCTCTCCCATCAAGCAAAGATTTGTGCTCACTTTCTTGACACCACTTAACCTCTGACTTGACCTCCCAGCTCTAATAATCATCAACATTCCCAAGCACTTCTCTCTATAGCTGTTGGTCTCTCACTAGAAAAGGATTTTCCATGTACAGAGGAGTAGAGGAAGCAGGAACGTATGCGATTAACCCATTTTTGTTGTTTGCTTCCGATCTAGCCTTGCATATGCCGTCCCCTCCTAAATAACTGCTCTAGGTATGGGCCTAGTCAACCAACGCTATAATAATCCCTTAATTAGTAACAACCAAACACCAGCCATGTTTAACTCTGGCTTTGCAAAAATAAATACAGCTATATACAAGCAACAGCTCAATAATAAAATACTCTAACATTATAGAGCATATACTTTTTTTGCACTTTTTCAATTGTCTGATTTGAAAAATTGGTGTCAAGTTTTATTCCAAAGAAGTTGAGTGCAGAAGTTTGAGGTAAATTTAAATGCATCAGACGATCAGGCTGACATAGCTATGCAAATTATTCTCCTTTGAATTAGTGACTGCAAAAGAAAACATATTTTGTTTCTTTGCCCTAAAGGGCAAACATTTCTCACCCATGTAATACAACAATAAGCACTTTATTAAACAGAGAAGTAAGCATTTTTTGGAAAAAACTAAATTCCTTTTTTGTCATTTTTACAAGGGACTCTGATTATCTGATATCAGTGTATACTTTATTAAATTCTGCAAATTACGGGGCGTGACCAAGCCGCAGCCATGATAAGACGCATGATTGTGCAGCTCCACACTTAACTTGAAATAATTGCTGATATCTACATTTATATCCCAAGCTTTCTGCATAATTACCATCCCTCCTGTTCTAGGAGAGGTTCCTGACTCTGGACAAACTAGTCTGAATAGGATCAACTCTGGCAGAGGAGCTAATCTACCATACACAAAACTGAGTGCTGCGGCCCACCTCATTGTACCATCTACCCCCCCTCCCCCCGGCGTGTGGGCAGCCCAGGAGAGCGGTAACTTCTTAAAACTACTTTTAAAAGGTATAGCGTGTTCTAGATCCTGACTACCCATGGAGGAGGACCTTGCCCGACAGATATGGGCGCTTCTAGACAATCTCGATTATAGAATGAGCAGGAACTTTGAAGACCTCACAGACATCATTAGAGCAGCTAGAGATCGGGGACATAGCGACCTACCCAAGATGGCGGAAGACAGGAGAGATGATCTACCGCACCATTTGATAAGCAGAGAGGAGAGTGGTGCCCTTACCAAGTGAGGGAACCACTATAGCAGCAGGACATCACTCCTCATTCTCGAAAGCTAATATTCTCTGCGAACCCGCTGAGCTCCCACGCATCTGCCTGGCCTATCGGTTTTCGGCTGGAGTTCCCTGTAGCTGTGACCCGGGTTGGTGAGGTTGGCCACCGGGTGCATAGTGGGGCCCTGGCTGGAGATCGGAGTCCCATCAAACGAGCTCCTGACACAAAAGGGTTGCATATTGACATCCAGATCTGTAAAACTGTAGCAGACACCTTAATACCCACATTCCACAATATATATGCCTTACTAAGGCTCCCTCAGCCCTGTAGCCATGGGCACCTTCCGATCATATGGCCTGTTTACGATATACCTGGCTCTCTTCTATGTCGCCCTCCCAGACTCATCAAACCCCCGAAGAGAGGCTGTGGCTGATAAAGTTACCGTCTCTGGCAAACTAACTTCAGAGTACCTCATCACTCACCCTGTAAAAACTTGTACTGTCAGTTCTCATATTGCCCTACTATACCTCCACTTTCCACCGGACGACAGACTTTATGCTTTTTCATCATTGTACAGTTTTATTTTTGGATGTGGTCCTACCTAATTAAGTTTGCTTTGGGTTCCCTCCTTCTTTAGGTTTGTGTTCCTGATGTATTGTTGCCAATTTCAACGTTTTAATGCTTATATATAAGACCTATATTCTATTTTTACCTATTTTGATAAGTTGGTTAAATTTTTCCCCTAGATATAAAGATAACTGCCTACATGCATCTAATAAGAATCTATTTAGCAGTATTTAGACTAAGCATACACAATTTGCCCATTCTTACAACTAACTCCTACTCCCACTGTCTAAACCTTCTATGCTATTTCAGTACTAGGCACTGAGAGGGAATCCCACAGATTGCAAGTACTAATTGTTACTAGTCCTATATATCATGAGATAACCTGACCCATTTCATGACACTCATTTTCTCGCCATATGGTACCTAGATCTCACTAAGTTATATCCCCTGGGGAAATGAAAAAGATAAATAAAAAACAAAAAAAAACATACGCATCCACTTCTTTTTCCAGGCTGCCTATTCAAGGTACACCCCTTAAATAAACTAAGAGATACATTATACCCTCCGCTTCTAATCGTGAATTACTTTAAGGCATACAGTAACCCGTTGCCCACAATACTCTACCTATAAACTACCCCCTAATAGAATCAGATACCATAGATTCCCTGGTGTTCTCCTCTTAATATGACAGGTTGTTGCTACTGCCCTTCATCATTTATAACTACAACATATCCCCTACTACTGCCTTTCAATTCCCGTATTTTTTTTTTTTTAATCTTCACGTAAAATATACCCATATACTTGCCTGCCCTTCCTGTGTTGTTAATTTTAGTTACCAATTACTAATTCTTTACTCAACTAGTTCTCCCGAGCAGCTCTTGACCGCTGTTTTGTTGCCACATAACTAATTCTTGACAATATCAGTTACGCCTTTAGGTTATATAGCTATGTGTCCTAGTTTATTTATTTCTTTTTTTTTTGTTTATAGCATGTACTAGCGCATCTACAGCTACAGCTTCTCTCATATTATTGCAAGCAGTCAGTCTCAACATCACTGTTTATACATTTATTGTTCCAGACGAGGTCATGTGGTCATGGCTAATTGCCATCCCCACTACCCAGAAATGCATATATTAACTTTTAACATGGAATGCCCTCCTGGGACTGCTCCTCTAGGATGATTGAAAAGCTACATCTTTGGCTGCAATGCATGTATCTCACCATATGTTTATTTTACTTACCTTATATATGTTTATTAACTTTACCTGAAATGTACTGGGACAATTTTTCTTACTTGTTGTTAACCCTATAAACCTCAATAAAAAATTTATATACAAAAAAAAAAAAAATTCTGCAAATTACTCATATAATTTTTAGGGGAATATCATTCATGTCTTAAAATCCATTTATGTTCTTTGTGTTGTTTTATAAGGGTTAAAAATGTTCTGGCACTGATTGAGTTACTCAGTCTGGTGTTTTGGCCTAATTCTGGGTATAACTACCAGGGGTGCAAGACGTGCGATGGCTTACACTGCTATAGGGAGCCTTTACTTCTGAAAATGTAAATGTTAAAGGGACACTAAACCTAAATTTCTTCTTTAATGATTCAGATAGAGCATGTAATTTTAAAGTGAAGGTAAAGTTTTCATGCTTTGAATAGCTAAATGCATTCATTAATTGCACATTAAGATGGTCGCTAAGTTTATTTTTATCTCATTTATGAATTTCAATATTTAAAATATATATTAATCTCCCTACCGTTTCCGTCCATACTCCTCCCCACCTCTACTTCTGTGTTATCTCTGATGTTACGTATAGAGCGGTCCCACCCACTCTATACGCATCTCCCAAGCGTGTGCACAACGATACGAACTATTGCGCATGCGCGAAACGCCGATGTGAACAACTACTGCGCATGCGATACTCTTCAATCTAAATCACCAATGCGCAGTTTGCATACAACATAGCGAAACAGGAGCACGCTTAGAGACCTAAATGGAGGATAATACCGCAGCTCATGCGCATTTAAAATATGAGGTGGGTGGCGTAGATCGACGGGCGCCTAACGGCCAGATTTTCAATTGGTGCTTTTGAGAACGTGATTAAATAAGAAAAAAACAACGGGTTGATTTGAATTATATTAAAACTAGTCCTAAAGCCCGTTGACACGGGCCGTGTTGTGTGATATTTCTCTCTCTCTCTCATAGGCCAGATTGAAGGACCAAGGCACTGCAAGAGCATCTATCAGTACCGCCTTGGGATCCCGGGACCTGGACCCGTAACAAGGAAGTTTGGCATTCTGACGGGACGCCATCAGATCCAATTCTGGTGTGCCCCATAGCTGAATCAGCTGGGCAAATACCTCCGGATGAAATTCCCACTCCCCCGGATGAAAAGTCTGACGACTAAGGAAATCCGCCTCCCAGTTCTCTACTCCTGGGATGCGGATTGCTGAGAGATGGCAAGAGTGATCCTCTGCCCATCGGATTATTTTGGTTACCTCCATCATCTCTAGAGAACTCCTTGTTCCTCCTTGACGATTGATATAAGCTACAGTCGTGATGTTGTCCGACTGAAACCTGATGAATTTGGCCGCAGCAAGCTGAGGCCATGCCTGAAGCGCATTGAATATCGCTCTCAGTTCTAGAATATTTATCGGGAGAAGAGATTCCTCCCGAGACCATAAGTCCTGTGCTTTCAGGGAGTTCCAGACTGCACCCCAGCCTAGCAGGCTGGCATCTGTCATTACAATGAGCCACTCTGGCCTGCGGAAACATATTCCCTTAGACAGGTGGTCCTGAGACAACCACCAGAGAAGAGAATCTCTGGTCTCCTGGTCCAGATGCAGTTGAGGAGACAAATCTGCATAATCCCCATTCCACTGCTTGAGCATGCACAGTTGCAGTGGTCTGAGGTGTAGGCGGGCAAAAGGAACTATGTCCATTGCCGCTACCATGAGTCCGAAGTTTTGATTTTCTGACCTCTGTCAGAAATATTTTCATTTCTACCGAGTCTATCAGAGTCCCTAGGAAGGAAACTTTTATAAGAGGGAAGAGAGAACTCTTTTTTATGTTCACCGTCCACCCGTGAGATTTCAGAAAAGCCAACACAATGTCCGTGTGAGACTTGGATAACTGGAAAGTTGACGCCTGAATTAAGATAAGGCTCCACTGCTATGCCCCGTGGTCGTATAACCGCCAGAAGGGACCCTAGCACCCTTGTGAAAATTCTGTGAATAGGGATGTGTAGATACGCATCCTTTAAGTCCACGGTGGTCATATATTGACCCTCCTGGATCAGAGGTAGAATAGACCGAATAGTCTCCATCTTAAATGATGGGACTTTGAGGAACTTGTTTAGAATTTTGAGATCGAAGATTGATCTGAAAGTTCCCTCTTTTTTGGAAACCACAAACAGGTTTGAGTAAAATCCTAGCCCCTGTTCCTCTTTTGGGACTGGGCGGATCACCCCCATGGTATGTAGGTCTTCTACACAGCGTAAGAACGCCTCTCTCTCTTTGTCTGGTGTACAGACAATCGAGAAATGTGAAAAGTCCCCCTTGGAAGAGAGCCTTTGAACTCCAGAAAATATCCCTGGGACACAATTTTTATAGCCCAGGGATCGAGAACATCTCTTGCCCAAGCCTGAGCGAAGAGAGAGAGTCTGCCCCCTATTAGATCCGGTCCTGGATCGGGAGCTACCCCTTCATGCTGTCTAGAGGCAGCTGCAGGCTTCTTGGCCTCTTTACCCTTGTTCCAAGCCTGGTTAGGTCTCCAGACTGACTTGGACTGGGCAAAATTCCCCTCTTGCTTTGCAACAGAGGAAGCTGAAGCGGGACCACTCTTGAAATTCCGAAAGGAACGAAAATTATTTTGTTTGGTCCTCATCTTATTTGATCTATCCTGAGGGAGGGCATGACCTTTCCCTCCAGTGATGTCTGAAATAAACTCTTTCAGTTCAGGCCCAAATAGGGTCTTTCCCTTGAAAGGGATGTTCAAAAGCTTAGTTTTAGATGACACATCAGCAGACCAGGATTTAAGCCATAACGCCCTGCGTGTTAAAATGGTAAAAACCTGAATTCTTTGCCGCTTATTTAGCCAGTTGAAAAGCGGCATCTGTAATAAAAGAATTAACCAATTTAAGGGCCTTAATTCTGTCCAAAATTTCTTCTAATGGAGTCTCCATCTGAAGAGCCTCTTCTAGAGCCTCAAACCAGAAAGCAGCTGCAGTAGTTGCAGGAACAATGCACACAATAGGTTGAAGAAGAAAACCTTGATGAACAAAAATTTTCTTCAGAAGACCCTCTAATTTTTTATCCATAGCATCTTTGAAAGCACAACTGACTTCAATAGGTATAGTTGTACGCTTAGACAGAGTAGAAATAGCTCCCTCCACCTTAGGAACTGTCTGCCACGAGTCCCGCATGGTGTCAGATATGGGAAACATTTTCTTAAAAAACAGGAGGGGGAATAAACGGAATACCTGGTCTATCCCACTCCGTAGCAATAATATTCACAATCCTCTTAGGGACTGGAAAAAACATTAGTGTAAACAGAAACCTCTAAGTATTTATCCATCTTACACAATTTCTCTGGGACCACTATAGGGTCACAATTATCTAGAGCCGCTAATACCTCCCTGAGCAATAAGCGGAGGTGTTCAAGCTTAAATTTAAAGGCCGTCATATCCGAATCTGTCTGAGGAAGCGTCTTTCCTGAATCAGAAATTTCTCCCTCAGATAACAAATCCCTCACCCCTACCTTAGAGCATTGTGAGGGCATATCAGATACGGCTACTAAAGTGTCATACTACTCAGCATTTTTCCTTAACCCAGAGCTGTCCCGCTTTCCATGTAAACCAGGCAGTTAGGATAAAACCTCTGTGAGGGTTGTATTCATAACTGTGGCCATGTCTTGTAAAGTAAATGAATTTGACACACTAGAGGTACTTGGCGTCACTTGTGCGGGCATTACTGGTTGTGACACTTGGGGAGAGCTAGATGGCGGACCCTCATTTACTTCTGACTGAGAATCATCTATTGCTCTATTTTTAGTGCTAATATATGTTCTGTATAGTTTATAGACATATCAGTACAATTGGACACATTCTAAGAGGGGGTACCACAATGGCTTCCAAACATATTGAACAAGGATTTTCCTTGGTGTCAGACATGTTAAACAGGCTAGTAATGTAACAATCAAGCTTGGAAAACACTTAGAAATAAAACGGTACTGTGCCTTTAAAGAAAAAAAGCTGCACAAATTCTGCAAAACAGTGTAAAAAAGCAGTAAACATAACAAAATGTTTACAGTAGTATCATATAGCCTTAGTAACTTTGCACAGCTATGCAAATAAACAATTAACCCCTTAATGGAAAAACCGGATTGAAAAAACATCAAAACCGGTAAAAAAGACTTTCAACACCTTGCCACAGCTCTGCTGTGGCGCCTACCTGCCCTTCAGAACAATTTGTGGGGGAAAAACTTCTTTTATAGCCCTCAAACACGGCAGGAACCTCTGGAGAAACAGTTAGAAGTCTCAGAGGAAAAGAAACTGCACAACTGAGGCGCGAAAATAGGCCCCTCCCACCTCACTCGAGTTTTGAGGCCCAACAGAAAAACACAAGAGAGTCTCTAAATTAACCATGTGGGTTAAAAAACCTTAAAACAAGCCATAATGACCCCTTTAGTCCCTTCAAAAAAACCGTTATAATTGCATCATTTACTGAATAATCAAAAACGTTTTTACCAAACAGTGTCACCAGTAACTAATGAGCCCTTCATGCAAGCTGAAATTACTATCCCAGTGTCTGAATACAGCTTACCCTTCCCTCATGGGGATATTGCCAGCCTTTCTAGAAATAACATAGTCTGTCTAGAAAAAAATAGACTGAACATACCTTAATGCAGTTTAGCCTGCAAACCGTTCCCCCAACTTAAGTTTTCCTGTACTCTTCAGCCCTTCTGAGAACAGCAGTGGATCTTAGTAACAAAACTGCTAAGATCATCATCCTCCTTGCAGAAATCTTCATCCCTTTTCTGCCAGAGAGTAAATAGTACACACCGGTACCATTTAAAATAACAAACTTTTGATTGAATACCCGGTTAACTCCACCAGACTGCATACACCTACATCATACTTTAGCTACACTCCCTTGAAACACCCAACTAACTCCCACAGACCGCCTAAACCTAAGTAATGTTCACCAAAAAAGCCCCTAATGACCTTTAGGGAAGGTGGCAAAAAAGTGAGGTATTCTATCCTAGTAACCTCCTAACACAATCCTATGTGTAGAAAGGAGGTAGTGCCTAATGCCACAACATTATGTATGGAGAAAAGAAGAGAGGAGAAACAGAAGCATTTTGGGCACACTGATAGGGTGGACTACCTAATATATTATGTGGTAGAATATGGTATAAGAGAAAGTATGTATTTTAATACAATAAAACATAACATTTATTAAATGATTTAAAATAAAAGATGTAGACCATGCCACCATTAGACTAATATGAACAACTCGTAAGAGTATAGTTAAAAACAAAACTAAAGAAAGCACTGCAATCTCTCCACATTAGGAAAAGCCTGAAAAAGTGAAATTATCAAATATTTTACAACAATAAAGAAATATAGATGTTGTCAGCACTGGTTAGTCCATAGGTTTAACACCGCCAGATAAGTTTTTAAACTGATCTATATCAATAGTATATCTCTTGTGGCATAAAAATTAGAGGGGTAAACACTGGGTCTATAACCCTAAATTGCCCATATCTATATTAAACAAATAAAGCCACAGAGTCCCCAAGGAGGAGAAACCATTTATCGTTAAAGGACCAGTCAACACAGTAGATTTGCATAATCAACAAATGCAAGATAATAAGACAATGCAATAGCACTTAGTTTGAACTTCAAATGAGTAGTAGATTTTTTTTCTGACAATTTTAAAAGTTATGTATATTTCCACTCCCCCTGTACCATGTGACAGTCACCAGCCATTCACAAATGTATACACGTATCATGTGACAGCCATCAGCCATTCACAAATGCATACACACTTATTCTTGCACATGCTCAGTAGGAGCTGGTGACTCAAAAACTTTAAATATAAAAAGACTGTGCACATTTAGTTAATGGAAGTAAATTGGAAAGTTGTTTAAAATAGCATGCTCTATCTGAATAATGAAAGTTTAATTTTGATTGAGTGTCCCTTTAAAGACCAGTTAAAATAAAAGATAATAATCTATTGCCAGTTAAAGGGACAGTCAACACCAGAATTTTGGTTGTTTAAAACGAAAGATAATCCCTTTATTACCCATTCCCCAGTTTTGCATAACCAACACAGTTATAATAATACACATTTTACCTCTGTAATTATCTTGTATCTAAGCTTCTGCTGACTGCCCCATTATTTCAGTTCTTTTGACAGACATGCAGTTTAGCCAATCAGTGCTCACTCCTAGGTCACTTTACGTGCATGAGCTCAATGTTATCTATATGAAATGTGAACTAATGCCCTCTAGTGGTCAAAATGTATTCAGATTAGAGGCAGTCTTCAAGGTCTAAGAAATTAGCATATGAACCTCCTAGGTTTAGCTTTCAACTAAGAATACCAAGAGAACAAAGCAAAATTGGTGATAAAAGTAAATTGGGAAGTTGTTTAAAATTGCATGCCCTATTTAAATCATGAAAAAAAAAATTGGGACTTGACTGTCCCTGTAAGGCCAACACCTAGTCTATTAAAGTATATTTCATTATTCAACAAATAAAGGAGAGAAGCAGTGCGAACACCTGACG